>NW_016812332.1:4549340-4595741 GCF_001698545.2 Rhinopithecus bieti | reverse complement strand
TTTCACAAAACTTTAAGACGTGTCAAAGATGATGTTGCTTGGAGACATAATATCTGCTCTGTTTTTGTATTTGTCATATTTCCCACACTTGATCTCAGCCAAAAGGCAGAGAAGCAATTATTTGTTATATTTCCTTAAAAAATTAAAAATGAAACGTTGTACTTTTCAAGGCTTATGGAAACAGTTGTTGGGCTTTTTTTATTTTTATACAGGACATTTTGGCTGAATTCAGCTTTGCTTTCTCTTCTAGAAGTGTGAGAAAAGAATTCTCATTGTTGATGAGAAAGATGTGATATTTGTCTAACGAAATCAACTTGATTTTTTTTTTGTTGAAGTTTCTAAGTTGTTTTTTCCCTCTGCCATGAAAAGTGACTTCTCAAAAGTGAAAGTCTGCCATTTTTTCTTAAAGAGTTCTTTTTCCATTAACAAACATTATGTAGCTCAGCACAGTTTTTTGCCAGCAGCAATAATAGTGATTTTTGGATGTATTATTTACATTAAATTTTGCCACTTGCATTTATTTTCTGGGCTATGACAACATACTGTTCTGTGGTAGAAATGACACAATTTTAGTCTTCATCAAATTCATAGTTTCTGCAAAAGTCTTATTTTTCATAAGCAAAAATTCATGTAGTGAAAATGGAGTCATTTCACACAGTTCTGACTTTGGCCCTGAGCACATGCACTGAGCAGCTCTCCTCTTTACTCCTTTATTTTTGTCGGTATTAAAGTCTGCAGATGGGTATGTCACACCTGAACACCCTGAGTACAGAGTGTGTAATTATAATAAAAGCTTTGGTGTCTATTTCCCTAGCCCTTGAGTGTCTTCTTTTAAGTACCTCTCTGATGTTCCACATCACCTTCGATTATTAGATCCTGTTAGCTCTGATCTCCTTCTTTTACACCAATCTGCTTTTCTGATTTGAGCTTTATTTGACACCACTGCTCTCTCTCAAACTTCCCTTCCAATGATCGATGCTAATGTTTTCCTTCAGTTACTGTCTTGTTTTCTTCTTGATTATTCTATTTTCAAATCCATTTACGAACTTACCCTTACTCTTCATGAATAAAGACTTCTTAGAGAGAACAGTTATTTGAAGAACTGCAGTCGTTAGTCAAACATTTAGTGAGAACTTATTATACGTAAGACATTGTAAGAAAACTCAGATACCTGATGTATTATCACTACCATTGATAATAACTAACACATATAATATTAACAATGAATCAGACATTGATCTGTGTGCTTTACAAATATTAATGCACTTGGCCCTCCCAATATGCCCTATGTTTTAATATGTAGGTTTTATCATTATAGGTAAGAAAGGCCATATGATCAGAAGATTGCTGCCATTGAAAAGACAGTTTGTTACTCACAGTTCTCAAGAGAGAATATGCCATGCTATGCCATGGAGGGCCATACAAGGAATCATCAGGGTTAGTCAAGAGGCAAACAGAGTGGGAGAAAAATGTGGGCAAGAGACTTTATTGTGGTTCCATTGGGAAGAAACAAGTGAGGCAGGGTAAGCAGGCTTAGTACTGGCTAGTTCAAATGCTTTCAACAGGCTCTTGGGTGCAGTGGCTGTCTGGAGTTGCCTGATACCTGGTCCTGGTGTGATTGGGGCAGGGGAATATGGGCCCAGAGTGAAGAACTTAATAGAGGAGGTGGGAAAAAGTGTGGGCTTTGGACTGGTTAGTTTGCACATGACGGTTGTGCTCATAGGCAAGGAAACTGGCTAGCTCTAGGAGAAGAAGTCTCCCCAGGGTCAGTAAGATCCCAGTTATCCAAATATCAGAATAAAAAGACATACTTAATATATCTTAGAGACAGACAGCTAGTAGGGGTTTGAATCCAGGTTCAGAGGTAATAGGTCTGGCTCCAGAGTTCACATTCTTAGTTCTATATCATGTTGCTTCACTAAGTAACTTGGATTTTTATAGAGGAAGTAAAAAATATGCAACATATACATGATACTATTGTGCTGTAAGAAAAGTAAAAGGGGGCTTCAGAATGAAGAGGTGGAAGACATCAATTAGATTGAAACTCAGGCAAAAATTCAGGAAAGAAGCCATAATTGAGTGTGCGTTTAAAGGATGACAGAGATTCCCACAAAAAGGCAGAAATCATTCCGGGCAAAGAGAATTGCTTAAACAAAGTTGTAAAGACTTGAAATCAGTGAATGTGATTAAGCTGCTGCATACCACCCATATAGCATAATGGCATATGCAAAGCTCAAAGGAAATGATATTGAGAAAGTTATTTAAAATCGGATTTAAGAAAGTCATGAATAAAAAGCTAAGGAATTTGAGCTTATGTATATTACAGGTTTGAGCAGTGCACTTCAGGGGTTAACCTTGATTTAGTGGAAGAAGAATTGGAAAGACAAGAAGCAGAAGGTGAAAGCATCATTAGTACGTTATGGAACTAACTCAAGTTATTGAAGTAACTCAAATGAAACTTAAGAATAATATCAAGGAGTATTAAGAGCTTGATTCAAAAACCATTGTAGAGATAGAATTAAAAGTATTCTATGTTGAAGCTCTGTCATATAAAGTAATGACGAAAGGAATTGGTAATTTTACTATGCAGAAGAGAAAATAAAGGGATAGACTCTCTTGGGTGTTGAGCTAGGCCAGACCTCAGAGGCTGCTCTGCGCTCCAAGGTGGGAGAGAACAAAAACATGGACAGAGCTCAAGAATGCTTGTACTCCATCAGTTCAGTTCAGAAGCTGATAAGTAGTGAAAAGAAGCCTCAGCTCCACTATGGTTCAGCACGGCACTGTTATTGGAATAAAAAAAGAGTAATTTATAATAAAATAATGTGTATTTCAATATGTAAATGCTCAGACAAAGCTATCCCAGGAGAACTGATGATACAGACAGAGCTTTCACCTATTTATAATGAATACATCTGGATTTAAGAGAGTTAAGTTCAGAATCCCTTCAATACAAGAAATTCAGGAAGATGAAAGAGTAGATATCTAGGTCATCACTAAATAAAAATAAGTCCTAACAGACTAGAATTATTTGTCTATAAGAAAAAAAAAGAAATAATCTTAATTGAAATAAGGATAACATGCCAAGACAAATTACAGACTTTGGAAACAGAGAAAATGAAGTATGATATTAGTGCAAATGAGTTGGGCCTTATTTATAAGTGCAGTGTCAAAATTATTCCCAATATTATGATGGGATAGTGACAAAGTATCTCTGAAAACATATCTCCTGCCTTAAAATTCCTCCACATGTTGAGGCTCACAATCAGTCTCTGGCACTTAGAAAGACCCAGGAGACTCTATCCTTTGATAATCTATAGGGGAGGTAGGTTGTATTATAAAAAGAAGTAGTAATACAAGAAACCACAGGCACATTGTGACAGAGACAGAATCTGTGTCAACACTGGGAAAAAAGGCAACCCTCAAAATAAATAATTTCCTTATATTACTTATATAATCTAGATTTCTCATCATTGTTATTCATGAAAACTTTAAAATATATGTAATGGCAAGAATATAAAATATAAAAATAAATCTTTATTAAAAAAATTCAATTAAATCCCAGCATCTTGTATATTTCCACTAATTTAATAATATTACTTCTAAGTCATAAGAGTCTTAGGTTCCCTTTATTATCTGTCTGTATGTGGCAGCAATATGTGCCAAAACAGCACTGGTATGTTTTATTGGTGACTCAATTACAATGAGGGGCATTGTTTCGCTGAGGTGATTTTCTGAAATGGTGAACAAGTCTCAGAAAACATAGTGCAAAGTTCCTTTGATTTAAACAGTATTGCATTCCTGAAATTTTTAATTTACAACTATGAAGAAATACATTTTGTTGTGATTGGTAAAATTATTTTCTAGACTTTCAAATAATTGTAACTTTTTTCCCCTTACATGAATGTTGATGGAATATTTGAAAATCATGCAGCATAGTTACCTATTGGGTAAAACTGTCACATGCATCACAGGACACCTAGCATCTCTGTCCAGCTCCACTTCCTAAATAACAGCATCATCCTGCAATTTGTATGGAAAATAAAAATGATCACATATTTTAAAAATTATTTGTGTAAAAAAAGACTGCTTTAAGTAATGGTGCTCAATACAAGGGAGATCCCTGCTGTATGACATGATCAGGATTATGCTAAAATCTTTTAGCAGAGAAATGATAGAAAGATTTCCAGTATTGGGTGACTAGTTGGACTAGTTCAAAGTTGAAAAATCAAATGCCTACAGGCATAAAGCAGGTATAACAAATGTGTGAACTGGGCCAAGAGGAAGACAATAGAGAGTTGTGTGGTCTGTGACCAGTTGTCCGAGTACCACTTGTTGAAAGATTATTTTTTCCTCATTGAATTGCTTTAGCACCTTGTCAAAAATCAATTGACAGTAAATGTGAGGGATTATTTCTGAACTCTCAGTTCTATTCCACTTATCTATGTCATCTTTACACCAGTACCACACTGTCTCGATTACTGCAGCTATGTACTAAGTTTTGAAATCAATTAAAGTGAACCTTCCACCTTTTTTCCTTTATTAAGATTATTTTGGTTATTCTGGGTAACTCGAATTTCTACATAAATTTCAGGATCAGCTTGTTCATTTCTACAAAGAAGCCAGCTGAATTTTGATAGTGATTGCATTGAGTTTGTAGATTAATTTCAGGGGCATTGCTATCTTAACAATATTGTCTTCTGATCCATGAACATAGGATGTCTTTCTATTTGCTTAGGTCTTCTTAAATTTCTCTCAACATTGTTTTATAGTTTTCAAGTTGTATGTCTTATAATTATTTTGTTAAATTTATTCATAGTAGTTTATTTTTTTTCCATCTGGTTGCCTTTTATTTCATGTTCTTGCCAGTTGCCCTGGCTGGGTCCACTTAGCTTTTAAAACTTATATGTCTTACAACCCATTTCTCTTACTCATTATTTATTACACTGGTTCAATGAAACAAATCACCTAGCTTTCTCTTTTGGCAACTCTCCATCTCCTATAATCTTTTGGATCTTTTGTAACTTATTCTTGAACAAAAACATCCCTAATTAACACTATACCACTATTCCAGAGATTATTTCTATAATCTCCACCACTCTGACACATCCATAATTATAGTGTAAATTGCCATTTATCCTGTTACTGTTTATTATCGGGGACAGATATTCTCATAATGTCTCATATTAAATTTTAAGCTCTTTTGAGTAGGGTCAAAGTTGAAAAATGAAATGCTTACAGGCAAATGTAGTATGTTTTCTACTTTGTTTTCTATTTCAAGCTCTTAAAAAAAATCCTAACAGAGTCCTGAACACAAAAGTCTGGCTCAAAAATGTGTTCCATTTGCTTTGCTTTTTTTTTTTTTTTTTTTTTGAGACGGAAGTCTCGCTCTGTCGCCAGGCTGGAGTGTGCAGTGCCGGATCTCAGCTCACTGCAAGGCTCCGCTGTCCCGGGTTTGACGCCATTCTCCTGCCTCAGCTTCCCGAGTAGCTGGGATACAGGTGCCTGCCACCTCGCCCGGCTAGATTTTGTATTTTTTTTTTTTTAGTAGAGACGGGGTTTCACCGGGTTAGCCAGGATGGTCTCGATCTCCTGACCTCGTGATCCGCCCGTCTCGGCCTCCCAAAGTGCTGGGATTACAGGCTTGAGCCACCGCGCCCGGCCTGCTTTGCTTTTTTAACTGAAAAGTAGTTCAATGAGATGAGAAGAGCACTACCTTGTCTTGAGTCCTGGCTTTGCCACTTAAATGCTACATAATATTGAGTGATTAATTTACATCCGAGTCTCAGTTTTTCCATCTGTAAAGTAATAACAATGTCTAACTTGATCAATTATAATAAAGATTAAAAATTGGCAAGTAAAACATACAGCCTATGGCAGGCTTTGGTAAATGACATTGTGATGGTTAATACTGAGTGTGAACTTGATTGGATTGAAGGATGCAAAGTATTGTTCCTAGGTGTGTCTGTGAGGGTGTTGCCAAAGGAGATAAACATTTGAGTCAATGGACTGGGAGAGGCAAACCCACCCTCAATCTGGATGGGCACAATCTAATTGTCAGAGATGTTTGAACCAGAGCAACTGCATCTTGAATAAGACCTGGGTAAAATAAGGCTGAGATCTGTTGGGCTGCATTCCCAGATGCTTAAGACATTCTAAGTCACAGGATGAGATAGGGAGGTCAGCACAAAACACAGGTCATAAAGACCTTGCTGGTAAAACAGCTTGCAATAAAGAAGCTGGCCAAAATTCACCAAAACCAAAATGGCCACAAGAGTGATCTCTGGTGGTCCTCACTGCTACACTACCACCAGAACCATGACAGTTTACAAATGCCATGGCAGCATCAGGGAGTTACCCTATGTGGTCTAAAAAGGGGAGGCATGAACGATCCACCCCTTGTTTAGCATATCTACAAGAAATAACCATAAAAACGGGCAACCAGCAAACTGCTCCATCTATGGAGTAGCCATTCTTTTATTCCTTACTTTCCTAAAAAACTTGTTTTCACTTTACCCTATGGACTCACCCTGTATTCTTTCTTTCATGAGATCCAAGAACCCTCTTTTGGGGTCTGAATTGGAACCCCTTTCCTGTAACATCTTTCTGGCAACCACGGAAGGGACGATATTAAGGAAACCCCCGACCCTAGGCTAACTTTGTGTAAGTGGTGAGGTCTGGTAACATCTTTCTGGTGAACCCTGAAGGGAAGATACTGAGGCGATCCCCCAACCCAAAGGAAATAGACTGCAGCACTGATTGCACAACTTTGGGTACGTGGGGTACATATACCTGGGTAAAGGATGGGATTGGATTAGAGGCTCAACTTAGGGGAGTTAGAGTATCTCCTAAGACAGTGTGGGTCCTTCTTAATAAAAGTCAAGCATGCTCGACCAACCTTGGGTTAGAGGCCCAATTTAGGTGGGTTAGAGACCCTTCTAAGATTTAAGGGGTTAGAAGCCCCTCTCAGTAAAGTCCTTCTCAGCAAAGTCCCTTTTGGCTAAGAACGGGTTTGGTGCTATGGGATATTAATTGCTATTCTCTTTGTTGTTGTTGTTCATTCCTTTTCCATATGTTATTGCGGTTCAGGTGGTGTTTGGTTATGTGAGTAAGTTCTTTAGTGGTGATTTGAGATTTTGGTGCACCCACCACCCAAGCAGTATACACTGTACCCTCTTTGTAGTCTTTTATCCCTTGCCCCCTTCCCACCCTTTTCTCCAAGTCCCCAAAGTCCATTGTTTCATTTTTATGCCTTTGCGTACTCATAGCTTAGCTCCAACATATCAGTAAGAACATAAGGATGCTTGGTTTTCCATTCCTGAGTTACTTGACTTAGAATAATAGTCTCCAATATCATCCAGGTCACTGTGAATGCCGTTAATTCATTCCTTTTATGGCTGAGTAGTATTCCATCATATATATACATCACAGTTTCTTTATCCACTCGTTGATTGATGGGCATTTGAGTTGGATCCATGGTCTTGCAATTGTGAATTGTGCCACTATAAACATGCTTATGCAAGTATCATTTTGGTATAATGACTTCTTTTCTTCTGGGTAGATACCTAGGAGCGGGATTGCTGTGGGTTGTCTGTTTACTGTCCTGACTGTTCCTCTATCGAAACCAAAAAAAGACATAACTAAAAAAGAAAACTACAGACCAATATCCCTGATGAACATAGATGCTAAAATTTTTAACCAAATACTAGCTAACTGAATTCAACAACATATCAAAAAGATAATTCACCATGATCAAGTGGGTTTCATGCCAGGGATGCAAGGATGGTTTACCATATGCAAGTCAAAAAATGTGCTACACCACATAAACATAATTAAAAACAAAAATCACATGATTATCTCAATAGATGCAGAAAAAATATTAGACAAAAACCAATATTCCTTTATGATTAAAACTGACAGCAAAGTCAGCATACAAGGGACATACCTCAATGTAATAAAGCCACCTATGACAAACCCACTGAATGGGGAAAAATTGAAAGCATTTCCTCTGAGAACTGGAACAAGACAAGGATGCCCACTCTCACCACTCCTCTTCAACATAGTACTGGAAGTCTTAGCCAGAGCAATCAGACAAGAGAAAGAAATAAAAGGCATCTAAATCAGTAAAGAGGAAGTCAAACTCACTGTCTGCTGATGACATGATCATTTACCTCAAAAACCCTCAAGACTCCTCCAGAAAGCTCCTAGAACTGATAAAAGAGTTCAGCAAAGTTTCTGGATACAAGATTAATGTACAAAAACCAGTAGCTCTTGTATATGCCAACAGCGACTGAGTGGAGAATCAAATCAAGACCTCAACCCCTTTTACAATAGCTGCAAAAATAAAATAAAATAATAAAATACTTAGGAATATACCTAACCAAGGAGGTGAAAGACCTCTATAAGGAAAACTACAAAACACTGTTGAAAGAAATCATAGGCAACATAAACAAATGGAAACACATCTTATGCTCATGGATGGGTAGAATCAATATTGCGAAAATGACCATACTGCCAAAAGCAATCTACAAATTCAACACAGTTCCCATCAAAATACCACCATCATTCTTTATAGAATTGGAAAAACAATTCTAAACTTCATATGGAACACCTCCACCCCAAAACAAAAGCCCTCATAGCCAAAGCAAGACTGAGCAAAAAGAACAAATTTGGAGGCATCACACTACCTGATTTCAAACTACGCTATAAGGCCATAGTCACCAAAACAGCATGGTACTGGTATATAAATAGGCACATAGACCAATGGAACAGAATAGAGAACCCAGAAATAAACCCAAATACTTACAGTCAACTGATCTTCAACAAAGCAAACACAAACATAAGTGGGGAAAGGATACCCTTTTCAACAAATACTGCTGGGATAATTGGCTAGCTACATGTAGGAGAATGAAACTGGAGCCTCATCTCTCATCTTATACAAAAATCAACTCAAGATAGATTAAGGACTTAAATCCAAGACCTGAAACTATAAAAATTTTAGAAGATAACATTGGAAAAACCCTTCTAGACATTGGCTTAGGCCAAGATTTCATGACCAAGATCCCAAAAGCATATGCAATGAAAACAAAGATAAATAGCTGGGACTTAATTAAATTGTTATTCTCTTTGAACTAATCTGCCTTGCACTCTTGCTGACAGCTGCAGGTGACAGAATTGGCATGAACAGGATTACGGGACATAGAGAGCTTTTTCCTCACCAGAAAGGGGAAACCTGAATGCTGATGGGACTGCTGGAAAAGATCCCTTCACTATCGACAAGTAGCCACCCGCACTTTTTAGTGTCCCTGCAATGGGTGGGTCTTTCTCTGGCCTCTGTGAGCACCTCACCTTCCCCACCCTGCCTCAGGCAATGCTTTCCTCTCCCTGTCTGTGTGCAAACTGGTTGAATGGTAAAAATCACTGTTTATCTCCTCTGCAAAGTTTTAATTAATTGGAAAAAGGATTTGTGAAACTAGTCTTAAGCTACAGCAAATCTGTTGTACTTTGTGCTATTGTATTAGTCTGTTTTCTCACTGCTGATAAAGACATACTTGAGACTGAGAAGAAAAATCTGTTTAGTTGGACTTACAGTTCCACATGGCTGGGGAAGCCTCAGAATCACGGCAGGAGGTGAAAGGTATTTCTTACATCATGTCAGCAAGAGAAAATGAGGAAGAAGCAAAAGCAGAAACCCGTGATAAACCCATCAGATCTCGTGAGACTTATTCACTATTGTAAGAATAGCATGAGAAAGACCAGCCCCCATGATTAAATTATCTCCCCCTGGATCCCTCCCACAACACGTGGGAATTCTGGGAGATACAATTCAAGTTCATATTTGAATGGGGACACAGCCAAACCGTACTATTCCACCCCTGCCCCCTCCAATCTTATGTCCTCACATTTCAAAACCAATCATGCTTTCCCAACAGGCCCCCAAAGTCTTAACTCATTTCAGCAGTAACCCAAAAGTCCCTTCTGCCTATGAGCCTGTAAAATAAAAAACAAGCTACTTACTTCCTAGACACTGTAGGGGTACAGGTATTGGGTAAATACAGCCATTCCAAATGGGAGAAATTGGCCAAAATAAGGGAGTTACAGGGACCTTGCAAGTCTGAAATCCAGCAGGACAACCAGATTTTAAAGCTCCAAAATGATCTCCTTTGACCCCAGGTCTTATATCCAGGTCAAGCTGATGCAAGAGGTGGGTTCCCATGGTGTTGGGCAGCTTCGACCCTGTGACTTTACAGGGTACGGTCTCCCTCTTGGCTGCTTTCACAGACTGGCATTGAGTGTCTGTGGCTTTTCCAGGTGCACAGTGCAAGTTGTTGGCGTATCTACATTTCTGGGGTCTGGAGGATAGTGGCCCTCTTCTCACAGCTCCTCTAGGCAGTACCCTAGTAGGAACTCTGTGTGGGGGCTCCAACCCTACATTTCCCTTCTGCATTCCCCTCTCCATGAGGGCCCTGCCCCTGCAGCAAACTTTTGCCTGGGCAACCAGGCATTTCCATACATCTGAAATCTTCTGAAATCTGAGGTTTCCAAACCTCAATTCTTGACTTTTGTTCACCCACAGGCTCAACAACATGTGGAAACTGCCAAGGCTTGGGGCTTCCACCTGGAGTGGCTGGGACATAGGGAACCAAGTCCCTAGGCTGCTCACAGCACAAGGACCCTGGGGCCAGCCCACAAAACAAATTTTTCCTCCTGGGTCTCTGGCCTGCGATGGGAGAGGCTGCCGGCAAAGTCTCTGACATGGCCTGGAGACATTTTCCCCATGGTCTTGGGGATTCACATTAGGTTCCTTGCTACTTATGCAAATTTCTGCAGCCATCTTGAATTTCTCCTCAAGAAATGTGTTTTTCTATTCTAATATATGGTCAGGATACAAATTTTTGAACTTTTATGCTGTTTCCCTTTTAAAGTGGAATGCTTTTAACAGCACCCAAGTCACCTCTTGAATGCCTTGCTGCTTAGAAATTTCTTCTGCCAGATACCCTAAATTATCTCTCTTAAGTCCAAAGTTCCACAAATGTCTAGGGCAGGGGCAAAATGTCACCAGTCTCTTTGCTAAAATATAACAAAAGTCACCTTTGCTCCAGTTCCCAACAAGCTCCCCATCTCCATATGAGACCACCTCAGCCTGGACCTTATTGTTCATATCAATATCAGCACTTTTGTCAAAGCCATTCAACAAGTCTTTAGGAGGTTCCAAACTTGGCCACATTTTCCTGACTTCTTCTGAGCCGTACAAACTGTTCTAACAGTTCAAACTGGGTAAGTTTTTGGGTATGTTCTCCACATTTTTGGGTATGTTCTCAGCAACACCCCACTCTGCTGGTACCAATTTACTGTATTAGTCTGTTTTCACTCTGCTGATATAGACATACCTGAAACCGGGAAGAAAAATAGGTTTAATTGGACTTACAGTTCCACATGGCTGGGGAGGCCTCAGAATCGTGGCGAGAGGTGAAAGGCACTCTTACATCACGACAGCAAGAGGAACTGGGGAAGAAGCAAAAGCAGAAACCCCTGATAAACCCATCACATCTCATGAGACTTATTCACTATCAAGAATGGCACGGGAAAGACCAGATCCCAGGATTCAATTACCTCCCCTGGGGTCCCTCCCACAACATGTGGGAATTCTGGAGATACAATTCAAGTTCAGATTTGAATGGGGACACATCCCTATTTTGGTCCTCCAGTTAAAGTAGAGGCTTATGGAGGTCAGGTAATTAATGGAGTTTTAGCTCAGGTCTGACTTACAGTGGATCCAGTGGGTCCTTGGACCCATCCTGTGGTAATTTCCCCAGTGCCAGAATGCATAATTGGCATAGATACACTTAGCAGCAGCTGGCAGAATCCCCACATTGGCTCCCTGACTGGTAGGGTGAGGGCTGTTATGGTGGGAAAGGCCAAATAGAAGTCATTAGAGCTGCCTCTACCTAGAATAATAGTAAATCAAAAACAACATTGCACCCCTGCAGGGATTGCAGAGATTAGTGCCACCATCAAAGACCTGAAAGACACAGGGGTGGTGATTCCCATCATATCCCCATTCAACTCTCTTATTTGGCCTGTGCAGAAGACAGATGGGTCTTGGATAATGACAATGGATTATCATAAGCTTAACTAAGTGGTGACTCCAGTTCCAGCTGCTGTACCAGATGTGGTTTTATTGCTTGAGCAAATTAACACATCTCTTGGTACCTGGTATGCAGCCATTGACTTGGCAAATGCCTTTTTTTCCATTCCTGTCCATAAGGCCCACCAGAAGCAATTTGCCTTCAGCTGGCAAGACCAGCAATATACATTTACTGTCCTATCTCAGGGGTATATCAACTCTCCAGCTTTGGGTCATAATCTTGTTCAGAGAGATCTTGATCACTTTTCGCTTCCACAAGATATCACACTTTTCCGTTAGGTTGACGACATTATGTTGATTGGATCCAGTGAGCAAGAAGTAGTAAACACACTGGACTTATTGATGAGACATGTGTGTGCTGGGAGATGGAAAATAACCCCAACTAAAATTCAGGGCCTTCAAGCTCAGTAAAATTTCTAGGGGTCCAGTGGTGTGGGGCCTGTTGAGATATTCCTTCTAAGGTGAAGGATAAGTTGTTGAATTTGGCCCCTCCTACAACCAAGAAAGAGACATAATGCCTAGTGGGCCTCTTTGGATTTTGGAGGCAACACATTTCTCATTTGGGTGTGTTACTCTGGCCCATTTATTGTGTGACTGGGAAGTCTTGAGTGGGGTCCAGAACAAGAGAAGGCTCTGCAACAGGTCCAGGCTGCTGGGCAAACTGCTCTGCCCCTTGGGTCATATGACCCAGCAGATCCAATGGAACTTGAGGTGTCAGAGGTAGATAGGGATGCTGTTTGGAGCCTTGGTAGGCCTTCATAGGTGAATCACAGTGGAGGCCTCTAGCATTTTGGAGCAAGGCCCCACCATCTTCTGTAGATAACTACTCTCCTATTAAGTGATGGCTCTTGGCCTGTTACTGGGCTTTGGTAGTAATTGAACATTTGACTACAGGTCACCAAGTCACCATACGACCTAAACTGCCTATCATGAACTGGGTGCTTTCTGACCTACCTAGCCATGAAGTGGGGCATGCACAGCAGCATTACAGCATCAAATGGAAGTGGTATATATGTGATCAGGCTCAAGCAGGTCCTGAGGGCACAATTAAGTTACATGAGGAAGTGGCTCAAATGCCCATGTTCCCCACTCCTGCCCCCCTGCCATCTTTCCCCCAGCCTGCACCAATGGCCTCATGGGGCGTTCCCTATGATCAGTTGACAGAGGAAGAGAATACTAGGGCCTGGTTCACAGATAGTTCTGAACAACATGCAGGTAACACCTGAAATTGGACAGCTGCGGCACTACAGCTCCTTTCTAGGACATCCCTGAAGGTCACTGGTGAAGAGAAATCTTCCCAGTGGGCAGAACTCATATAGTGCACCTGGTTGTATACTTTGCTTGGAAGGAGAAATAGCCAGATGTGTGATTATATAGTGATTCATGGGCTGTATTCACTTGTTTGGCTGGAAGGTCAGGGACTTGGAAGAAGCATGATTGGGAAAATTGGTGACAAAGAAATTTGGGGAAGAGGTATGTGGATGGACCTCTTTGTGTGGTCAAAAACTGAAGATATTTGTATTTCATGTGAGTGCTCATGAACAAGTGACCTCAGCAGAGGAGGATTTTAATAATCGAGTGGATAGGATATCTTGTTCCGTGGACAGCACTCAGCCTTTTTCCCCAGCTACCCCTGTCATCACCTAATGGGCCCATGAACAAAGTGGCCATGGTAGTAGGAATGGAGGTTACACATGGGCTCAGCAACATGGACTTTCACTCACTAAGGCTGACCTGGCTATGGCCATGGCTGAGTGCCCAATTTGCCAGCAGCAGCAGAGACCAACAACTGAGTCCTCAACATGGCACAATTCCTTGGGGTGTTCAGCTAGCTACTTGGTGGAAGGTTGATTATACTGGACCTCTTGCATCATGGAAAGGACGGCTGTTTGTCCTCACCAGAATAAACACTTATTCCAGATATGGGTTTGCATATCTTGCATGCAATGCTTTTGCCTAGACTGCCATCTGTGAACTCATAGAATGCCTTATCCACTGTCATGGTATTCCACACAGCATTGCTTCTGACCAAGGCACTCACTTTATGGCTAAATAAATGCAGCAGTGGGCTCATGCTCATGGAATTCACTGGTCTTACCTGTTCCCCAACAACCTGAAGCAGCTGGATTGATAGAATGGTGGAATGGCCTTTTGAAGTCACAATTACAATGCCAACTAGGTGATAATACTTTGCAGGGCTGGGACAAAGTTCTCCAGAAGGCTGTCCGTGCTCTGAATCAATGTCCAATGTACAGCACTGTTTCTTGAATAGGATTCACAGGTCCAGGAATCAAGGGGTCGAAGTGGAAGTGGCACCACTCACCATCACCTGTAGTGACCCACAGGTAAAATTTTTGCTTCCTGTTCTTGTGACATTAGGTTCTGTTGGCCTAGAGGTCTTAGCTCCAGAGAGAAGAATGCTACCATCAGGAGACACAACAATAATTCCATTAAACTGGAAGTTAAGATTGCCACCTGGACACTGGGCTCCTCCTACTTCTAAGTCAACAGGCTAAGATGGGAGCTACAGTGTTGGCTGGAGTGATTGACCCAGAATATCAAAATGACATCAGTCTACTTCTCCACAATGGAGGTAAGAAAGAGTATTCATGGAATTCAGGAGATCCTTTAGGGCATCTCTTAGTATTACCATGCCCTGTGATTAAGGTCAATGGGAAATTACAACAGCCTAATCCAGGCAGGACTACAAGTGGCCCAGACCCTTCAGGAAAGGTTTGTGTCTCTCCACCAGGTAATAAAACGTGACCTGCTGAGGTGCTTGCTGAAGGCAAAGGGAATACAGAATGGGTGGTAGAAGAAGGTAGTCATCAATACCAGCTACAACCACGGAACAGTTGCAGAAATGAGGACTGTAATTGTCGTGAATATTTCCTACTTATTTTGTTAAGAATATGTTTGTGCAGGTATACACTTGTACTAGGAAAATAGCTTCATTTTATTTCCTTTTTCTTTTATCATGTGACATAAGAATTATTGACTTCATATCAACATTTAAGTCTTGTTAACTTTACGAAATAGCATTTAGGTTAAGGATTAGTGCACTTCCAGTTGTACAAAGGATAGCCGTATTATATTAGGCATAATTATGACCTTATTATTGTCTTCACTTCAAGATTATACATGATTTCAGGAGCTGTATATGGGTTCAAATTGACAAGGGGTGGACTTGTGATGGTTAATATTGTCAACTTGATTGGATTGAAGGATGCAAAGTATTGTTCCTGGGCATATCTGTGAGGGTATTGCCAAAGGAGATTAACACTTGAGTCAGTGGACTGGGAGAGACAGACCAACCCTCAATCGGGTGGGCACCATCTAATCAGCTGCCAGCACAGCTAGAATAAAGCAGGCAGAAGTTGGAAGGACTTGACTTGCTAAGTCTTCAGGCCTTCATTTTTCTCCCATGCCGGATGCTTCCTGCCCTTGAACATCAGATTTCAAGTTCTTCAGCTTTTGGACTCTTGGACTTACACCAGTGGTTTCCCAGGGTCCCTTGGGCCTTTGGCCACAGAATGAAGGCTGTACTGTCGGCTTCTCTACTTTTGAGGTTTTGGGACAAGGACTGATCCACCACTGGCTTCCTTGCTCTTCAACTTGCAGACAGCATACCATGGGACTTTACCTTGTGATCATGTGAGTCAATTTTCCTAATAAACTCCCCTTTGTATATACACATATCCTATTAGTTCTGTCCCTTTAGAGAATCCTGACTAATGCAGGCATTAACATTCATTCTTTATAAAAGCAATGTGACAATTAATAAAAACCTAAGCTTATAGTTTTCTTTTAGAAATAAACAAAGAAAATAGGAAAATTGAAATTTTAAATAGTTATAAAAGTTATCTAGGATTCTGATTATTTTATTTCCATGTCATATCTAAGGCTTCTCCATCAGTGCCATGTTCTCCTTGGAACCCTTCATCATTTATTTCAGGAGGAATATAGAGCATGAAGCAGAAAGTATGACACCTCCCCCCATCTTCTTGCTTATTTTATAAGACTTCTGGCATCTTACATTGCAAAACAGACAGAAAAACAACATCAAGAGAAAATGTATTGAAAGTCAATATTTAATGTCAAATACAACAAAGTTTAAAGGGCTCTACTCCAAGGCATTGATTCATTTGAAATGAAGTGGGAAACTTTGGAAGCTATGTTTATTGCTACTAGTTTTTTATTCTGTACTAGTTAGCCAGAGAAAAATAATGCAAAATGTTGTATGTTGCTTGATTTTTTCTATTTCACAAATAACTGAAATAATTCTTTGTAAACGTTTTTAAAAATATTTTTTAAAATTCTAACCAGTTAAGTCTAATTAGAGAAAATATTAAGTAAAAGCAGTATTTCCTCTTCTTGAGCTTTATTAAAGCAGAGATTCGTTAACTATAACCATCTTTGTCAAGGAAATATTTATTTTAAATAAATATATTACATCCTAAATAGAGCAAGGCAACAGATGTATCAGAGTGAATTAAAAAGTGGCACATTCTTGGGCTTCCCTCTGGCAGTTATATTTTTGGCTTTGCCCTCTGTGAGTGATGGAATAATTTCTAGTCTTTACAGGGATTTTTTTTAAAGCCACAAAAGTCAGAAAGGTTATTTCATATGTACTGAGGAAATTATGTGTATCATCATAGAGTCTAGTCAGGAAACAGAAACCACCTGAGTAGTTAAAGAGACTTTAACGGAGAAAATTGATTCCCTGGGTGATGAAAGAGCTGAGAAACCAAACAGAGGACAGTGGGCCAATGCAAAGATTCATAACAGCAAGAAGCCACCCTGACCCATGACTGAAGGGATAAAGAGTGAACGCAGTGTTACTGGCACTAGTGGAAGCTGGAACCATAGTTGGTTTGCCTGCCAAGAGCTGGATTCATAAAGCTGTTGGAAGGCAGGGGAAGAAAAGAGATACCCAGGCTTATTCCACCCCACCACCACCCCCATAATCTACTTGAAGCCACTGAGCATGGGAAACACAGCCGCAGAGGTTGGTGTCCCTTGATGCAGAGTAGGGGGAAGGCAGGGAAAGGATGAGAGGGCAAACAGGTCCAGAATGTTCTTACCATGGAATTGCCTACTAAAGTAGAAAAGATGTGAGGGAGTCAGGGAGGGGCTGGTGTTGAAGAAAGGCAACATGGAATGAATCTGGCCATCTATATTTTGGTAGGGACATGAAATGGACCTGTTTGTTTACTCTTTTGTAAGAGAACAGTCAACATATTTTGGACTGAGATGAGCTATTCTGCTTCTTGATTTTGTATTACATACTAGATTTATCAATGCTACTATCAGCTTACTTTTTTAGTTAGACACCTGGGGGCAGGGACCATAATCTGCGTCTGTTTTACCATAAACTTTTAGTATCGCAGTATGATGTCATGATATTCTAGTGCTGTGTACACACATAACATACAAACACACATTTTTAATTAACAGAGACATGATAGGATATAAAATGTGATGGCTATGGGAATCAGTGATGCAAATTCTGAAACATAAGTAGCAATCTAACGTTCTGTGAGAGCGTAAAAATCCAACCAGTTCATCAAGACACTCTTAATATAATAACGACTTTTATGGCTTGATGGGAGACCTATTACAATGAGGTCAGATTTTGCTTCCCAAACTATTTTGGTTAAGAGGCCACATGTTAGCCACTGATGGATTTGCTGAAGCCAACAGAAAGAAGTTGAACAGGAGAGAGGAGAGTATCTGACTAAAGTAGATCATGAATAAGGCTAGAAAAGGGATGTTTACGGCCTCTGGGAAACACCAGCTAGTTCCTGTTCACTGAAGTTCAGGAATGAACTGTGCAAAACCATTAAGGGTATATTATTACCCTTCATCTGATCTTGACAAAAGAATTTTTGGTGATTAAAAAAAGAAAAAAGACAGACTGATTAAGCTGCATCTGGGTTAACTTTCCTAAATAGCAAGTTGGCAGACAGCCTGGAAACAATGTAAATTCTGCTTCGTTAAAATTACAATCACAGTTGATTTTTTTTTCTACCTAGCTGGCTATTGGGAAATAGAATGTCAATGGTTGCATGGTTTATGTAAAAGATAACACATAGTAAACCTGCACAAAAATTCCTATAGGTGGGAATGGAGGCAACCATGTAAACTGTGTAGAAGAATGGGTGGCTGAGAGGAACAGCGACAAGTGCTGGCCCCCTCCAGAGGCCCCTATCCTCATGAAATGATGTTCTAAAAAGGTCAAGAAAAGAGGTTTGTTAATAAGCTTTTTTTTTTCTTTTAGAAAGGAAAATAAGAGCTGATTTGTATATTAAATAAACATAGTACAGCTTTCATTGACCAAAAATTGGCACATAAGAGTTTTTTTGTATAAACATTTTTTTCTCCCGCGATGAAACTCGAAACTCAAGGGAGCACTTTGCAAGAAAATGACAATGTAATATTTTCTCTATCAATTTTAATAAAAGCCAAAGAAATACTGTCACAATGTGTGTCTATGGCATCAAATGTATATTGATTAACTCTTTCTAGAAAAAGCCTAGAGGCAAAAAAAAAAAAAGTCAAAATTGACTGTGTTTTAGGTCAACGTATCCAGTAATATTCTGGGATCAAGTCAAGATAGGAAAATTGGGAAGATGAGTTTATGAGAGAAAGGTAAAATGCGTTTATTTTGTATATGCAAATAAAAATGTCTAATACGTAGTTAGAAATGTAGGATTGGCTCGTTCTTTTTCATGGTATTTCAGAGGGAAGCACCACTTCAGAGTGAACATGAATGTTTCCCTCTTGGTCGCTAGTTGCTAGAAACACACTGAAATGGACAATGAACACAAACATCATATCTTTTATGAGAAGCGTATGGCCATAGAAGTTGCTGCTAATGCTGACTGAAGAGTGAAAAGCTTATGTCATCTGAATCAGTGATGGGAACTGCAAACAAAGTTTTCCCATGAAGCAGAATGTCTTGACCCGTGACTGTGTTTGCTGCTACTAAGTAAGGAGTGTTCCTATCACATGCCAAGGAGAACTGGAGAAAGTACAAATCTGTTCGAGGTTGCATTGTGGATGTCAATTTGAGTGCTCTTAATTTGGTTATTGTAAAAAAAAAAAAAAAAAGTCGGGGGGGAGAAGGATATTCTTGGGCTGACTGATAATACTATGCCTCATCATCTAGGGCCCAAAAGAGCTAGCAGAATCTGCTAAGTTTTCAAATATCTCTAAAAAGATGATACCTACCATATACTGTGAGAAAGTCCCTAAACAAAAAAGGTAAGGAACTCAGGACCAGACTGCACAAGATTCAGCATCCTGTTATTCCATGTGTCCTGCACGCAAAACATCCACATATTGCTCTGAAGACACAGCTTGCTAAGAAAAATAAGTAAGAGGCTGTAGAATATGCTAAACTTTTGACCAAGAGAATGGGAAACCAACGAGAAATGCCAGGAACAGGTCCCCGAGAAGCAGAGGCTGTTCTCTCTGAGAGCTTCTATCCTGACCTTGAAACCAGTAAAAAGTAAGATTTTCTAAGAGTAGCAAATAAATAAGATCAGATTATTTTTTAAATGAAAATACAGGAAGTTTGGGTAAAAGTCAGTAGTAAAACGTAGGTTGTTTTTTTTTTTCCAAACACAAATACCATAACTAAGGGTAAAGGATAAAGAATGGGAAAAGAGGTTAATGGCACATATAAGAAACAGAGGATTATTTTCAGTAAGCTTCTACAAGTTAATAAGAAAAGACAAAGACTATGATACAGGAACTTCACGGTGGTAGAAATAAAAATGACCAATAACCCCATGAAAAGATGTTCAGTCCCCCAGCAGCCAAGGGTATGGATATTGAAAGCATTTAATACCTTTCAAGTTAGCAAAACAAAAATTTAATTTGATGTCGTACAGGCTTGTTTGAGTAGCATTTCTTGGGGAATACTCAGGGGGCAGAGCAGTAGCAGGTGCTGTGGGGCACTACACAGCAGCCTAGTAGAGCTTAACTCTCAGGTCTGAAAAAAGACTCAGATCTTTGGGCCATGATGCTTTTATGTTGCAGGATTAGGGAAATATCAACTTCATCCTAGGATGGGGGGCAGGTAGGCATAGTAACAGCCAGGATTCGACAGCAGTGTGATATGGAGAACCATTGTTAGAGCTTTAATCTGCTAGTTTGGTGTTCTTGTTTGGGAAGAATGTCAGCCCCTTTCTTGGGAATTAGGTAGGAGAGATATAAGCTTCACGCTTACAGCTGTACATTGTGGTAAGTTAGCAAAGAATTCACCCCATCCACCTTCATGGCTGCGGAAGCATTGGCCCCTCGGCTGTTATGATGGGGTGAGGAAGTGGGGACCAAGCTTTGAGACTGACAGGTATTGATTGCCCTAAACAAAGACTGTATAGCCAATTTCCATGGGGCCTTGCAGAAGTCCAGGTCTCTCTTCGGAAAGCCAGAATATATGGGAATAGTCTTGGACAAGTTAATCCTTATTTCTCACAAGGGTTAGCAAGAGTACAGGGGACACAGTAGTCCCATATAACACAAACAGGGGTTTTAGATTTTACAGCTGTTTTGAGAGTGAAGATAACTACTCCCTAGTCTCAGACAATATCCCAAGGTGATTGCAAGACTCCAAAGAGGAATAACTACAATTTTCCTACTCTCCAGAGATCTCCAGAGGTCATGTTTAAAGTATGATTTTGAAGAGCTGTAGAGTTACATTGGCCTGAATGGACTGTGTGGCTTGGACAATGGGCATTTCAGTAATAACCAGTGGAGACAGATAACCAATGTTCACAGCATCACCAGAATACCTTCCAACTTGTTTATCACATTAGATCCCTGGTGCAACCTTGGAGTGGAAGAGATTCAAGAACAACAGATAATGTTGCCCAGTAGCCCAATGGGAAGGGGAACTGAGCTGATTCTGAAAAAAAAATAAGGAATTGCTATATTTCTTATACAAAAAAAATACAAGTTAAATTCCAAGAAAATGTTATTTTACTTTATCTTTTGACACATTATGTCCCATTCTGGAGGAATGAATATAATTTTATAAGTTCTTCTATGATTTGCTAATGTGTCATGCTGGCCATGAGCATTCAAAGTGAAACCAACCAGGTTTCAAACTACTCTACAGTTGAGTGCCTGAGATACGATTTTTAATCTTTTAAGACTTCATTTCTGCAAGTATAAAACAGAGATTATCTATTAGTTGTCATTAATCATTACAATTAATGAGACAATGTTTATAAAGCTTTTGGCACAGTGCTCCTAATCAGGGGGACTTTAAGAGTACTTTAAGGGCAATATCCCTATTATAGAAGACTGAGAAAACAGAAGAAAGGGGAAAAGAACACCAAAAACCTGATTACTCCAGCATAGTGCAATCTTTCGGATAATTTACTTTTACAGTGAAATTTTTACTTTTGGGGATTGTTTTGTTGTAGTTGTGCCAGTTTCATGAGGGCAGAGACTATGAACCTCAGCACTTAACGTAGTCAATGAAAAAAACTATTGCATGAATGAGTCAGTCAATACATTGGAGGTAATCTGTGGCGGGGGGGTTATTTTTTCATTTTATAATAAAATGTTAGAAATTCTCAAATAGACACAAATGTTCTTTAAAAAATATTTTTGATGTATTTTCAACAAATCAAGATTTTCATTTTAAGTTGTCTACACTATTACTTCAAAATATCCCAAAAGTGCGATTAGGCCGCTTCAAATACATGAATATTATTTCTCAACTCATTTTAAAGCACTCTATCTTCAAATATTTCATTATTATTCCTAATATGTGTCAATAAAGGGAAGTTTTTACATGAATTTTACTGAGAATCAAATTGTTTTCCATATATGTAAAGTCAATTTCTCCTTTCTGTCTCTTAAAAAAACAATACGGCAATATACATGTGGAATTGCTAGCTTAATAAGATTCTTCAAACCCCGCGCTTTTTCTCCAAGAATTTTCTAATAGTCTCTCAAATCCCAACAAAATTACTGCTTTAGCAAGAGGCAAATCGTTGTTTTCCACTATGTTTTTGTACTTTCCTAGGTAGAGTTTATTTCCTTCTTGTTATTAGTAAGACAATGTCTCAAAAGCAGCTCATGTCACTTATCTCCTGTCTCAGTATTTGCTTGCAATTTCTGCGATATGGACAAGAGAACGCTGACTAATTTAAAAACATATAAACTGAATCTAGGGGAATTAGGGCGATCTCTAGAAGACATGCTGGGCCTCTGATGGGAATATCTGCAGCTGCTGACCCATCTCTTGCCACTCTTTTTCTCCTCCTTTCACACATACCCTGACTAAATCTTTCCACAGCAACTAGTCAGGCTTTCTTCTCCTTCCTCTGGATTAATAATTATTTTGCACCCCAGTGATATTCATTTTTCCCCACATCCTTAAAGTAAGTCTCAATAATAACATAGACAAAATTGACATGCCTAAGTATCATTGATTCATAAATTAGTCCCTTTCCTTCTTTACTTATTAATATGTCTGGTTATTTTGCCTGCAATTAGCTGCTGCGACGAAAGATTATTGGGGTAAGAAAATACAAATTAAACTGTGGTTTTAGTTTTCATCTTTGAGTCTTGATTGAATAAAAACCCAAAGTTTTATACACTTAGAGAAAGCACTCTTAGCATTTCCTTTTGCAGAAGATATCCGAGTAATATTTGAAATTAGTGTATATAATGGGCTAATATCAGAAATATTGGAAAACAAAAAGTATATAAAGAGACAGTTTTATCTCTATCAGTAGAAGCTGTTTCTTTATAATAAACAACTTGAAAATATTTAAAAAACTAAAATTAATGAACTAATCTTTTGAATCTTCTTCATTTAAGACATGGAATTAAGCAAACTTCCTTCAATAGTCCTTCAACCCTATTGCTCTTCATCATCTTTATTAATATCATTTGAATGTCTAGTTTCATTTAACATTAACATATTATTTTGAACATTTAGTACTTTTTCTTAAAAATCACTTTGACACTTGTGTTGTGGATTATAATTACAATAATTTTTTGTATCACTGCCTGTTTCACTGAATGAATACAATGTTATTCAAAAGTCATGTTGACACCAGGCTGCTTCATTCTTCAATTCTTAATTCTGATTCCTTTCTTAGTTTTTATGTATTTATTTTATAGGTAACTTTTTTCAGGAATATTATCTGAATTAATAGACTTTCAAATACTTTTTAAAATTGATATTTATGATTGTATTTATTTATGGGTTAGAGTGTGATGTTTCAACACATGTATACACTGTATAATAACCAAATCAGGGTATTTAGCATATTCATCAACTCATACATTTATCATTTCTTTGTGTTGAGAACATTCCAAATCCACTCTTTTAGTTATTCTGAAATATATAATATTGTTAACCATAGTCACCCTATTGTGCAATATAAAATATCAGAACTTATTTCTCCCATCTAACTGTAACTTTGTTCCAGAAATCATTCCTCTCCTCTAACAGCAACTTGTCTCCATTGGCCAATCATTCTCTATTCCCCTAACTCTGGCAACTACTATTCTACTCTGCACTTCTGAGAACACCTTGTTTAGATTCCACATATGAGTAAGATCATATAGTATTTGTCTTTCTGTGTCTGGCTTATATCCCTTAACATAATGTCCTTCAAGTACATCCACATCACCACAAATTCCAAGATTTTACTCTTTTTATGGCCGAATAGCGCTCCATTATATATAGATACCCACATTTTCTTTATCCATTAATAGGCACCTAGGTTGATTCTATATTTTGGAAATTGTGAATAGTTTTGCAATAAACATGGAGTGCGAATATCTCTTCAATATACTAATACTATTTCCTTTGAACATATATCCAATAATGCAGTTGCTGGATTATATGGTAATTCTATGTTTAATTTTTTGAGAAACTGCCATACCGTTTTCTATAATGGCAGTACTAACTTACATTCACATCAAGAGAGTATGTGTTCCTTTTATTCTATATCCATACCAGCATTTGTTATATTTTGTCTTTTCAATAACAGCTATTCTAATTAATTGAAGTGATATTTCACTGTGGTTTTGAATTGCATTTCCATGATGGTTAGTGATATTGAGCATTTTTTCATAAACCTATTGATGATTTGTATATCTTCTTTTGAGAAATGTGTATTTGAGCTTTTTGCTAATTTTAAAATAAGATTTTCTTTTTTGGGGTTGCTTGAGTTCCTTATATATTCTGAATATTAGTCCCTTGTAGTATAAATAGTATTTGAGACATTATGTAGGTTGTCATATATGGCTTTTATTGTTTTGACATATGTTCCTTCTATACCTAGTTTGTTGAAGTTTTTATCATGAAGTGATGTTGAATTTTATCAAGCGCTTTTTCTGGATCAATTGGAATGATCATATGATTCCTGTCCTTGATTCTGTTAATGTGTTGTCACATGTATTGATTTGCATGTGTTGAGCCAAACTTGCATCCCTGGAATGAATCTCTCTTGATCATGGTGAATGATCTTTTTACTATGCTGTTGAATTTAGTCTACAAATATTTTGTTGAAGATATCTGTGTCAACTGTTCATCAGTGATATTGACCTGCAGTTTTCTTTTTTTGTTGTGTCCTTGTCTAGCTTTGGTATCAGGGTAATGCTGGCCATGTAGAATGAGTTAGGAAGAATTCTCTCAGCTTTGATTTCTTGTAATAGTGGGGAAAGAATTGGTATTAGTCCTTTTTTAAATGTTTGGTAGAATTCAGCAGGGAAGCCATTCAGCCCTTGGCTTTTCTTTGATGGGTGACTTTTTATTATTGATCCAATCTCATTAGTGGTTATTGATCTGCTTAAGTTTTCTATATCTTCATTATTCAATTTTGGTAAGTTCTATGTTTCCAGGAATTTATCCATTTCTTCAAGTTTTTCCTATTTGTTGGCAAGTAGGTGTTCATAATAGTCTCTTATGATTCTTTTATTTCTGTGGGGACAATTTTTAGTATCTTTGTTTTTTGTCTCTGATTTTATTTATTTGGATCTTTTCTTTTTTTTCTAGTCCAGCTAGAGGTTTGCCAATTTGTTTAGTACTTTTATTCATTTTATTTTTTTTGTATTTTCAAAGTCTATTCCATTTACTTGTGTTCTGATTTTTATTATTTCTTTCCTTCTACTAATTTGGGGTTCTTCCTAGTTCCTTAAGGTGCAATGTTAAGTTGTTTATTTGAGATCTTTCTTCTGTTTTATGTAGTTGTTTATTACTATAAACTTCCCTCTTAGAACTTCTTTTGCTGTACCTCATAGGTTTTGGTATACTGTGTTTTAGTTTTCATTTGTGCTAAGAAATTTTTAAATTTTCCTTTTGATTTTTTTCATTGACCCATTGGTGGTTCAGGAGCATGTTGTTTAATTTCCATGTATTTTTAGTTTCCAATATTCCTTCTGTTACTGATTTCTGGTTTTATACTATTGTGTTCAGAAAAGATACTTGGTATGGTTTCAATCTTTACATTTGTTTTAAGACTTATTTGGGGAACTAAAATATGATGTATCCAGGAGAATGTTCGATGTGAAATTGAGAAGAATGAGTATTCTGTAGCTGTTGGATAGAAGGCTCTGTATGTCTGTTAGGCACATTCAATCTAGGGTGCAGTTTAAAACCACTGTTTCTGTGTTGAGTTTCTAACTGAATGATCTGTCCATTGCTGAAAGTGAGATGTTAATATTCCCTCCTACTATTGTGTTGAAGTCTATCTCTCCTTTTAGATCTATTATCCTATTTGCTTTATATATTTAAGTGCTCCAATGTTGGAAGCATATATTTACAATTGTTATATCCTCTTAATTGATCCCTTTATCATTAAATTATTAACTTATAATGATATTATTTGTCTCTTTAGTTTTTGACATAAAGTCTATTTTATTCAACATAGCCACTCTTGCTCTCTTTTGGTTTTTGTTTACATGGAATATCTTTTTACATCCCTTCCCTTTCTGTCTGTGTCCTTACAGGTGTCCTATAAGTAAGACTCTTGTAGGCAGCATATAGCTGTGTCTTGTTTTTTATTGTTTGTTTGCTTTTATCAATTTAGCTATTCTATGTTTCTTAACTAGAGAATGTAATGCATTTATATTTATATATAGTTAGGTAAGAATTTACTACTGTCATTTTGTTAATTATTTTCTAGTTGCTTCTAGATCCTTCATGTTTTCATCTTTTACTATCTCCCTTTATGGTTAAATGAATTTCTCTAGTAGAATTTTTGATTCCTTGGATTTTATTTTTAATGAATCTATTAGAAGATTTGCTTTGTAGCTACCATGAGGTGTCTGCTGCATTTGATCTCCTGGTGGTATGAACTGAATATCTGTATCCCCTTAAAATGCTAAAATCCTAACCCACAAGGTGATGATATTAGGAGGTAGGGGACTTTGGGAGTTGATTAGGTCATGAGGGAAGAGTCCTTATAAATAGGATTGGTGTCCTTGTAAAAGAGGAGCAAGAGAGCTCCTAGCCCTTTCCACCATGAGATAACAGTGAAAAGGTGATCATCTATGAACCAGAAAGCCAAATCTTACCAGACACTGACTCTGTTGACGTCTTGATCTTGAACTTCCCACGCTCCAGAACCATAGGAAATAAATTTCTATTGTTTATAAAACAACCAATCTAGGTTAGTTTGTTTTAGCAGTCCAAATGGTCAAGGTATTTGGCAAATACATAGATTGTATCATCTTTTTAATTAATATTTTCAGGAAGCTCTATCCCATAATCTAGGCAATAGTGCCAGTATAGACAGTTCAGTCACATATGTTAGGCCCCAGAGTAGATTCCAGAAGGCCCAATTATTCAGTTAGTATGTCTATACTAAATAAATTACTGAAGTGCTACTCTCTTCTTTGCAAGCACAATCATGGACAAAGGCATATAAAAATAATCTTTTAAATACAGATGAAGCAATAACATCACTGAAAAGTTTATTTTTGCCCAATCACTTGAGTAAATTTCCAGGAGGAGATAAGCATGATTATGATGCCATCTTGGATTCATAAATTGCTATTTTTACAAAGGACTCAAAGATAATTAATAGTGCAGATGACAAAGATTGAAATAAAATCAGCTCATGTGAGGTGCTATCATTGTAAATTATGTTGAAATTGCAAGTTCTAATCTTTTAGACAACAACGCTAAAGTTTTCCTTTTGTGCAACCTAAATAATTACTATATCTTAAAACACTTTGTTACTTTACCCATTTTGTTAAGACTCATGTGAGAGTATTATCATATGTTCCCATAAGAAAATGTATGAGAAAATAAAAAGAAAGGAAGAATGTAGATCAAAGTCTGTCTAAAAAGAGGGACTGAGAAGGTAATGTTTTCCTAGCATAAGGTTCCAATGCTCAAGTAAAGCTGGTATTTGAAGCCAACCAAGAAAAGAGTCAGAAAATGATGTAGTTTGAACACCTCTTTTCTTCCCTAGAGGTGTAAAAGGATGCCATGTGGGATCCTTTCACTTTGGAGGGATGCCAGAGAAATATTTCACCAAGGTTTCATAACAGATAGGGGGCCAAATGCATCCTGGATAATATTCTTGTGGTGTGTGAAGATGGTGTTAAAGAGCCAGAAAAGTCATTTTCAGGTTTCTTAAGCCAGATAAGGAAAACACACACATACACACACACACACACACACCCATCGAACCTGACAGGATTCCAGATGAGTTTTAATATTTTAGAATATCCAACCTGTACCTGCACCATTCCAGTTCCTTACAGAGATGAGGCTGTGTTGGTGTTAGCCTCTTACGGCCCGTGAGAAACAACACCAGCCAGAAATAGAACTGAGAGGGGGCCGGAAATGCATAGGTTGAGCTTCTGGCACCAAAATGGTATATTAGAACTCATGAGAAACTTTTGTAGGATTTTTAAGATGTATAAGGTAAAGATTTTAGAAAAGTTCCCACTGAGAAATAGAGGGCACCTAACAAAGGTTTGTTAGTATTGGCCACCACTATATTCTTCTATTGCAGCCCTTAGGGAGTTGTTTAAAATGAAGGGGAAAATAAACTGAGGAGAGGAAAAGGAGCAAATCCTTTGGAAAGCACAAAAGCCTCCAAACAGTTCCAATCTTAGAGTGCTATGATGTTAAAAAATGAGACACATTATCAGGAGATGAAAGTTCAAAGAGGACTCAGCTTTGTGTTGGATAAACAGGAACATATGCCCAGCCTCAGAAATATTTCAAATGTGTTGTGAAACTTCACTCAGTTAGGAGAGAAACGTTAGCGTTCAACTGTGAAAAATTCAGTTGCATATTTGAAAAAAGCAGGTGCTGGGAAAGACCACAAACTTTCTAAGCATGTCAGCACCATACACCACAATAGCAAACAGAATGAAAATGTTATTAAGGCTTAAAAAGGTTTTCTGAGCAATGGATCAAATGCGTCTAAGTAGCATTTACTTATCATTGTGTAAATGTATTCCTCTAAGAAAAAAATAAAAGGCAAAAGAAGGAAATTGAGACACTGGAAATATTTAATTGTTGATTTTTATGGGAAATTTACAAAATCAAGGGAAATTTGGGTAGAAGTCACCACATATCAGGAATATGTGAGGGAGGTTAATTAGTTCATCAGAACAGCCCTATTCAATAAATGTGTTGATTTATGAGTTGTGATGGTCTAGGAGAGCATGCATAGCTGATCAGAAATCTTTTCTTAATCTTAAAGGAATTTTTAATATATTTACGCCATGCTTCTTCTAAGTGGCTTATATTTCTATTTCTTTTATGTCCACTCTACTGTCCACTCATTTAGTGAGTACAGTATTCCATGAATAGTGAAAGGGAGTCAATAAATTTTGATTGATTACCTAAGCAAAAACTCGGTACCTAAAACAAAGGGAATGTCAAGCAGTTCCAACCCTGTTGGAGAGCAGGTCTGGCTCTGATTCAAACACATGGGCCGTTTCACCAACTTTCTCAAGTTGCAGTACTCTCCTCCTCTATTCCAGCCACACAAGGGCATCCCATTGCTAGGGCCACTCCACAAACACTTACCCTGATGACTTCCCCTAGGCCCCAACCCTCAACCATAAGGTTTACTTTTAAACCTTACAATTTATAAGTTGTCTTGGAGAATATCCACATAGAAGCTGATGAGGATTATCATGATCTGAGTACTGCTGATTAGAATTATTAATTGTGCCTTGTCCCTTATCTGGAAGCCATGAAGTGCTTTCTTCTAATATGGAAAGTTAATCCATGTTACTATGTCACTGGAATAAGGGGTTCACCTCCCCAATTAACATTTGCATTTCTTTGTGAAAGAACCTAGACACAAGAAAAAGTAGGCTAATAGGTTAGCAGTTGAGGGAAGCATTTCAGAATGAAGTCACTTTTCTTTTGAAACCCACATTGCTTACTCAACAATGCCTTCTCCCCATTGCAGACTTCCTGAAAACTCTGGCTCCCATTAAATATTTTGGAGGAAACATTTAAAAATACAGTAAAGGCCGGGTGCAGTGGCTCACACTTGTAATCCCAGCACTCTGGGAGGCTGAGGCAGGTGGATCACCTGAGGTCGGGAATTCGAGACCAGCCTGACCAACATGGAGAAACTCCATCCCTACTAAAAACATAAAATTAGCCAGGTGTGGTGGCACATGCCTGTAATCGCAGCTACTTGGGAGGCTGAGGCAGGAGAATTGCTTGGACCCAGGAGGTGGAGATCGCAGTGAGCCAAGATCGCGCCATTGCACTCCAGCCTGGGGAAGAAGAGGGAAACTCCCTCTCAAAAACAAACAAACAAACAAACAAACTTAAAAATGCAAGTACACCCCCAACACATACACATCCCATCATCATTCATGTACTGTTCACTTCCCAGAATTAACAAATGCTAACAGTTTGTCACTTTGGTTCAATTTTTATTTTTATTTTTCGAAATAGTGTCTTACTCTGTCGCCCAGGCTGGAGTACAGTGGTGCCATCTCTGTCCACTGCAGCCTCTGCCTCCCACGCTCAAGTGATTCTCCAGACTCAGTCTTCTGAGTAGCTGGGACTATAGGTGCATGCCACCACTCCAGGCTAATTTTCATATTTTCTGTAGAGACACAGTTTCACCATGTCATTTCAGCCTGGTCTGAAACTCCTGGACTCCACTAATCCACTTGACTCGGCCTCCCAAAGTGTTGGGATTACAGGCATGAGCCATGGTGCCTGGCCCTACTTTCTTTTTCAAAAGAGCATTTCAGATAAATTTGAAACAACATGTTACTCCTTCTCATCCTTCCTCCCTCTCACCTTCACTCTCCAGCGATAATCATTATTTGATTTGTATCTTTCTAGGTCATTAAATACATGCATCTATTTCAAAATAATATATGGTATTGCTTTGTGTGTTCTTTTAATTTTTCCTAAGTACACTCATGTTGTACATATTCTTCAACTTGCTTTTATCACTCAACATTGTATACTAGATTGTCCTATAAATAAACATGTAACTAGTTTGTTCACTTTAACTGCTATGTCGAATTTTTTATGACTGATGACACCACAGTTTATCTCTTAATTCCTCTATTAGATATTTCCAAATTTTCACAATTTTATACAATACTATATGAATACCCTACACACATCTTTGCACATGTGCCAGAACTCTCTTAGGGTGCTTATACCTCCAAGTGGAACTGCTGGGTTGTAGGGTCTGAGTACTTTCATTCTTACTACACAGTATCAATTGTTTCTCTAAAAGGAATTATATGAATTTACATTCCCAGCAGCAATGTCTGATAGTTCCTCCTTTGTTATACACTCACCAACACTTTATATTATCAGTCTTGTATCATTGTTGAACCTACATAAAAAGGAGGAGACTGAGGGCCCAAAAGGACCCCTAGCTTGATCAAAGCTACATACTTAACACATAGCAGAGCCAGGATTTACACCTTCCACAACCCACACTCTATAACACTTCACTCTACTAGCTTCCAATAATTTCTTTCTTGTAAGTAAATTGAAAAATGAATGTAAACACTTAGCCTATTACCTAGTGCAGACAAATTCTACAAATGTTATTTTTATTTCCCATAAAGACTATTCTAAACTTTTCAACTTTACTCCAACCTTGAATATGCTCCCACAGATGAACTTGTATCACTATGCTCCAATATCTTCTGTAGGACAGTAGAACCATAGAATCTATGGATTGTCTATTCAATTTCATGTAATGAAAATCTCATTACCTACAGGACTCCAACTTTGTCTTCGCCTTCTCCTACTCCTCCTCATCCTCCTTATCCTCATCCTTCAAAACTCTCTTAGGAAACCTCACATGACCGAAACTTTGCAAACCCTGAAATTGATGCACTTTTAAATTTCTTCTTCTGACCTACTTGTAAAGTACTCAGTATAATGCCTGGAATATAGCATGTGTCCAATAAATGTCAATTTTTCTTATTTGGATTCTTTGGTCTCAGTGTGCCACAAGATAATCATTTCCACTTGGCAGGCTGACTTGAATTTCTGCTGCAGCACGAGTGGAATGTGGGTGTAAGACACAATGAGACATTAAAAGAAAAAAAATTCACCTTCTTTTCTTCCAATAGAGAAAGCAGTTCACCTTCTTTCCCAAGGTAACTTCTCTACTTGTGTCCATTATCTTATTCACTTTTGCCTCTTCCATGACCTTTCCCCCTCTTTCAAATCTTCAATCTTTCATCCTCTTTTATTCTTTATAGTTTTATTTTACTAACTTTAAGTTACCAACAATTGTAAAGAATAAAAAAAAAGTCATCAAACCAGGATAGAATATGTTATCCCTCAGACAGTGACACAGATTTTCATCATATATCACAGTTGAGCCTTCATGAAAAGGGAAAACAAAACTTTGCACTTACAGTTTGATTTCTCACATACACAGGACTACTGATGTTGCTTTTGCACACAATTTTGTCCTCTATGGTATCAAAAATGTTGATGACACACTATTTCTTAAGAGTGCTCCTCTATTGTTTCCAAGACTTTCTTTCAAATGCTTCACCCACCCTCTAAGCTTTGACATGCATGTGTTGACAGTGACTAAAAGTCATGACTGCTGCCTAACTCAACAGCAACGGTAAAATGCATCCTGATTTCGGAAATATTAAAATGTGGACAAAAATATACCACAGAAACAATAAAATGTAGTAGACCCTTCTCCTCAGCTTGTAAACATGTTGAAGTCACCCCATAAAGTTAATGAGAAAATTGAATATTGGAGGTAGAAACACAGTGAGGAAAAGCAGATGGGACCAAAAACTTGTCTATCTCTTTGAACCAATAATGTGCTTGTTAATTAGTAGGATTTATTTTAGTGGCATTTCTTGAAGATTCTGGTCCAATATATTTACTTTGTTCATTGTATTCAACATTATTTTTCTGTACACCATATGCTTTTTGAAAATTTAACTAGAGAAGTTTTTTTTCATAAAATTATGTTTTGTATGGTTTATGAAAGGTTAGGTTATAAATATTTCAATACACTTAATTCAGATAGTTGACTCACAGACCTCTGGGTTACAGTATATTATAGAGCCCCCAAAATGCTGAATCCATCTACATCTAACCTATTTTTAAAAATTCTAATAATGCTGTTTGGAAAAAAATACTAATGATTTCCATATATTATTTTGATGCATTTTTATTGTATATATTTAAGGTATATAACATGATGTTTACATATATATACATGGTGAAATGATTACTACAGTCAAGAAAATTAATACATCCATCACCTCACTTGGTTACTTTCTAAATTTTGTAGTCAGAGCACCTAAAATCTACTCTCTTAGCAAATTTCTAGTATAAAATACAGTATTAACTATAGTCCTCAGGCTGTATATTAGCTCTCTAGACTTATTCATCCTACATTACTACCACTTTATACCCTTTGAATTGGCAAAATTTTATATTCTTGAAATCCTGGCCAAACTTCCAAGATTATAAAATAACTGCTTCAAAACATTAAGAAATAAAATTTGTTTTTTAGCTATAAGTAGATGAATTGTTTTATACATACTTTTAAAAGTGATAATATTTTATCAAAATAATTTATAAGAAAATGACTTAATTATCTCATATTATACAAATTGTTATATTTACCTACTTGAAATCCTAAGTAGTCCTGAGTTATTTTTTCCTGAACAATGGAATGTTTTGAAGCACAGATCAAAGAACCAAAGAGATGAAAATTAAAACAATAAAGTTCCTTTTATTCCCTATGCCCATCTTGCTCTCAAGAGTACAAAATGAATAGCATTATTGGTAAAGGAATGAAAAATAAACACATGCATTATAGTTGAGACATTTTAAATCTGGACATTCATTTTGAAGGGCATTTTGACATTATGTATAAAAACATTAATTTGTGTAAATGCCTTGATATGGATTGGCTGTGTCCTCACCCAAATCTCATCTTGAATTGTAGCTCCCATAATTCCCACATGTTGTGGTAGGGACCTAGTGAGAGATAAATGGAATCATGGAGGTGGTTTCCCCCATACTGTTCTTGTGGTAGTGAATATGTCTCATGAGATCTGATGGTTTTATAAGGGGAAAACTCTTTCACTTGGCTCTCATTCTCTCTTGTCTGCCATCATGTAAGACATGCTCTTTGCCTTCCATCATGATCATGAGGCCTCCCCTGACACGTGGAACTGTGAGTCCATTAAACCTCTTTTTGTTTATAAATTACCCAGTCTCAGGTATGTCTTTATTAACAGTGTGAAAATGGACCAATACAGTAAATTGGTACCAGTAGATTGGGTGCTGCTCTAAAGATACCTGGAAATGTGGAAATGACTTTGGAACTGGGTAACAGGCAGAGGTTGGAACAGTTTGGAGGGCTCAGAAGAATACAAGAAAATGTGGAAAAATTTGGAACTGCCTAGAGACTTGTTGAATGGCTTTGGCCAAAATGCTGATAAAAATATGGACAATGAAATCCAGACTGAGGTGGCCTCAGATGGAGATGAGGAACTTGTTGGGAACTGGAGTAGAGGTGACTCTTGCTAGGTTTTAGCAAAGAAACTGGTGGCATTTTGCCCCTGCCATAGAGATTTGTGGAACTTTGAACTTGAGGGAGATGATATAGGGTATCTAATGGGAGAAATTTCTTTTTTTTTTTTTTTTTTTTTTTTGAGACACAGTCTTCATCTGTTGGGCCCAGGCTGGAGTGCAGTGGCGCGATCTCAGCTCACTGGCAAGCTCCGTCTTTCCTGGGTTCATGCCACTTCTGCCTCCACGCCCTCCGCCCGAGTAGCTGGGACTACAGGCGCCCACCGCCCACCTCGCCCGGTCTAGTTTTTTGTATTTTTAGTAAGAGACGGGGTTCACCGTGTTAGCCAGGATGGTCCGGATCTCCTGACCTCGTGATCCGCGCCGTCTTGGCCTCCAAAGTGCATTGGGATTACAGGCTTGAGGCCACCTGCGCCGCGGCCTAATGGGAGAAATTTCAAAGCAGAAAGGCATTTCAGAGTGACCTGGGGGGGTGCTGTCCAAAGTGATCAGTTTCAAAAGGAAACACAGCATAAACGTTCAGAAAATTTGCAGCCTGATGATGCGATAGAAAAGAAAAATCCATTTTCTGCAGAGAAATTCAAGCCAGCTGCACAAATTTGCATAAGTACTGAGAAGTCAAATGTTAATTGCCAAGACAATGGGAAAAATGTCTCCAGGGCATGTCAGCAACCTTCTCAGTAGCCCCTCCCATAACAGGCCCAGAGGCCTAAGAGAAAAAAATGGTTTCACAGGCTGGGCCCAGGGTCCCCTACTGTGTGCAGCCTAGGGACTTGGTGCCCTACGTCCCAGCTGCACCAGCCATGGCTAAAAGGGGCCAAGGTACAACTTGAGTCGCAGCTTCAGAGGGTGCAAGCCCCAAGCTCTGGCAGCGTCCATGTGTGTCGAGCCTGCAGGTGCACAGAAGTCAAGAACTGAAGTTTGGGAACCTCTGTGTAGATTTCAGAGGATGTATGGAAATGCCTGGATGTCCAGGCAAAAGTTTGCTGCAAGGGCAGGACCCTCATGGAGAACTTCTGCTAGTCGAATGTGGAAGGGAAATGTGGGGTTGAAGCCCCCATACAGAGTTCCCACTAGAGCACTGCCTAGTGGAGCTATGAGAAGGTGGCCATCATCCTCCAGACCCCAGAATGGTAGATCCACCAACAGCTTGCACGATGCACCTGCAAAAGCCACAGACACTCAACACCAGCCCATGAAAGCAGCCAGGAGGAGGCCTATGCCCTGCAAAGCCACAGGGGCAGAGCTGCTCAAGACCATGGGAACCTACCTCTTGCATCAGAATGACCTGGATATGAGACATGGAGTCAAAGGAGATCACTTTGGAGTTTTAAGATATGACTGCCCTGCTGGATTTTGGTCTACATGAGGCCTTTAGCCCCTTTGTTTTGGCCAATTTCTCCCATTTGGAATGGCTGTATTTATCCAATGCCTGTATCCCCATTGTATCTAGGAAGTAACTAACTTGCTTTTAATTTTACAGGCTCTTAGGTGGAAGGGACTTGTATTATCTCAGATGAGGCTTCGGACTGTGGACTTTTGAGTTAATGCTGAAATGAATTAAGACTTTGGGGGACTGTTGGGAAGGCATGATTGGTTTTGAAATGTGAGGACATGAGAGTTGGGAGGGGCCGGGGGGAGAATAATAGGGTTTGGCTGTGTCCCCACCCAAATATCATTTTTTATTGTAGTTCCCATAATTACCACATGTTGTGGGAGGGACCCGGGGGAGATAATGGAGTCATGGGGCGGTTTCCTCCATATTATTTTGTTGTAGTGAATAAGTCTCACAAGATCTGATGGTTTTATCAGAGGAAACCCCTTTTACTTGGCTCTCATGCTCTTGTCTGCTGCCATGTAAGATATGCCTTTTGCCTTGTACCATGACTGTGACGCCTCCCCAGCCACGTGGAACTGTGAGTCCATTAAACCTCTTTTTGTTTATAAATTACCCAGTCTTGGGTATGTCTTTATCAGCAGCATGAAAACATACTGATACATGCCTTAACCTAGCAATTCAAAATATAAAGAATTATCCTAATACCTCTATGAAAAAGCTAGAAAACCTAGAAGAAATAGATAAATTCCTGGAAACATACAACCTTCCAGGATTGAACCAGGAAGAAATTGAATCCTTGAACACACCAACAAGTACTAAAATTGAAGCAGTAATAAAAAGCCTACCAACCAGGAAAAGCCCAGGACAAGATAGATTCACAAACGAATTCTACCAGATGTATAAGGAAGAGCTGGTACCATTCCTACTTAAACTGTTCCAAAAAATTAAAGAAGGGTCTCTTTCCTAACTCATTCTGTGAGGTCAGCATCATCCCAGACCTAGCGGAGACACATACACACAAAGAAAAGAAAACTTCAGGCCAATATACTTAATGATTATAGATGAAAAAATACTAGCAGATCAGATCCAGCAACACATCAAAAAGCTAATTTACCATGATCAAGTAGGCTTTATCTCTGGGATGCAAGGTTGATTCGGCATACACAAATTAATAAATGTGATTAATCACATAAACAGAACTGAAAAGAAACCACATGATCATCTTTCAGATGCAGGAAAGGCTTTTGATAAAATTTAATATCCCTTTATGTTAAAACCCCTCAATAAATGAGACATTGAAGTAACATACCTCAAAGCAGTAGGAGCCATCTATGAAGAACCCATAGCCAACATCATACTGAATGGGCAAAAGCTAGAAGCACTCCCCTTGAAAACTGGAACAAGACAAGGATGCCTTCTCTCACCACTCTCATTCAACATAGTACTGAAGGTCCCAGCCAGAGCAATCAGGCAAGAGAAAGAAATAAAAGGCATCCAAATAGGAAAAGAGGAAGTCAAACCATCCCTGTTTGCATATTATATGATTCCATACCTAGAAAACCCTATAGTCTCTGCACACAAGCTCCTTGATCGATAAACAACTTCAGCAAAGTTTCAGGATAGAAAATCAATATACAAAAACCAGTAACTTTCCTATACATCAGCAACATCCAAGGTGAGAACCAAATGAAGAACACAATCCCACTTAAAATAGCCTCAAGAAGAATAAAATACCTAGGAATACAGCTAACCAAGGAGGTAAAAGACTTCTACAATGAGAATTACAAAACACTGCTAAAAGAAATCAGTGATGACATAAACAAATGGAAAAACATCCCATGCTCATGGATAGGAAGAATCACTATTGTTTAAATGTCCATACTGCCCAAACCAATTTACAGACTCAATGTAATTCCTATCAAACTACCAATGATGTTCTTCAGAGATTTAGAAAAAACAATTTTAAAATTCATATGAAACTAAAAAAGAGCCCAAATAGCCAAGGCACTTCTAAGCAAAAAGAACACTTCTAAGCTGGTGGTATCACATAACCCTACTTCAAACTACACTACAAGGCTATAGTAACCAAAACAGCATGATGCTGGCACAAAAAGAGACACATAGACTAATGAAACAGAAAAGACAGCACAGAAATTATGCCTCACACCTACAACTATCTGGTCTTCAACAAAATCAGCAAAAACAAGCAATGAATGAGGAAAGAACTCCTTATTCCATAAATAGTGCTGGAATAACTGGCTAGCCATATGTAGAAGATTGAAACTGGGCCCCTTTCTTACACCATCTACAAAAATCAACCCAAAATGTATAAAGACTTAAATGTAAAATCTCAAACTATAAAAACCCTGGAAGATAACCTAAGAAATACCATTCTGGACATAAGGCCTGACAAAGATTTCATGATGAAGATGCCAAAAGCAATTGTAACAAAACCAAAAATTGACAAATGGAACTGAATTAAACTAAAGAGCTTCTGCACAGCAAAAGAAACTATCAACAGAGTAAATAGACAATGTACAGAATGGGAGAAAATATTTGCAAACTATGCATCTGACAAAGGTCTAATATCCAGAATCTACAAGGAACATGAGGAAATTTACAAGCAATAAACAAACAACCTTGTCTGTTAAAAAGTGGGCAAAGGAAATAAATGACACTTTTCAAAAGACATGCAGGCAGCCAACAAGCACATGAAAAAATGTTTCACCACACTAATCATTAGAGAAATGCACATCAAAACCACAATGAAGTACCATCTCACACCAGTCAGGATGGATGACTACTATTAAAAAGTCAAGAAATAACAGATGTTGGCATGGTTGTCGAGAAAAGGAAATGTTTATACACTATTGGTGGGAATGTAAATTAGTTCAGCCATTGTGGAAAGCAGTTTGGAGATTACTCAAAGAACTTAAACAGAACTACCATTTGACCCAGCCATCTCATTATCAGGTATATGCCCAAAGGAATATAAATTGTTCTACTACAAAGACACATGCATGTGTATATTTATACAGCACTATTCACAACTGCAAAGACATGGAATCAAACTAAATGCCCATCAATGGTAGATTGGATTTAAAAAATGTGGTACATACATACCATGGAATACTATGCAGCTGTAAAAGAGAAATGAGATGTTCTTTGAAAAAACATAGACGGAGCTGAAGGCTGTTATTTCAAGCAAACGAATGTAGGAGGAGAAAACCAAATATTGCATATTCTCACTTATAGGTGGGAGCTAAACTTTAAGTACACATGGACACAAAGAAGAGAACAAGAGACACTGGGGTCTACTTGAGAGTGGAGGGTGGGAGGAGTGTGAGGACTGAAAAACTACCTATTGGGTACTATGCTTATTACCTGGGTGACAAAATAATCTGTACACCAAACCCTGTGCCACACAATTTACCTATATAACAAACCTGCAAATGTTCCCTGAACCTAAAAGTTTAAAAAAAAAAAGTTATCCTAAGGTAGCAATTAGAAAAGCACTCAAAGCTATAGACACAAAGATGCTTGGTAGAGTCATTTACAGTAGTGAAACACCGAAACAGTCTAAATGTTCAACTGTAGCATAACAAATTACGGTATATCCATTTTTTTAAAAAATTACTTTTATTTGAGACAGGGTCTCACTCTGCCACCCAGGCTGGAGTGCAATGGCATGATCATGGCTTACTGCAGACTCAAACTCCCTGGACTTGGGTGATCCTCCCGTCAGCCTCCTGAGGAGTTGGGACCACAGGCACACACCACCATGCCCAGCTAAGTCTTGTGTTTTTGTAGAGACTGTTTTGCCATGTTGCCCAGGCTGGTCACAAACTAACTCCTGGGCTCAAGTGATCCACCTGCCTTGACCTTCCAAAGTGCTGGGATTACAGGCATGAGCCACCACACACGGCCTAAAAAATTATTTAGCCAATAAAAATTACGAGTTAGATCTCAATTTACTGACATGATGTGGCAGAGAGAGTAATGCCTAGTAGTGTTTCACTTGCGCCTTTCATTTCTTGTCTCCCTTGCAGTTAGGTGAAGCTATGTAACTCATAAAGTGTGCCACTTCCAGACCGAGGTAATTAAAAGCCCTTGTAAGATTTCCAATTTCTCCCCTTAGAAATGGAGGAAATAGGGCATTCCAAACACTGCAGCTACACGATGATGGAGTTTCCATCAGCTCAGGTCCCTGAGCAGGAATGCATGGCACAGAGCCCTCCATTAACCTGTTTGGGATAGGTAGCATGAATAAGAAAGAAACTTGTGTGGTATTCAACCACTTAGAGTTTGAAATTTTCACACTGCAGCATAAATTGGCCAAGCCTTGCTAATCTAATACACATTCTAAACGATTTATGACACATTAAATAAAAAGAGTGTCAATGATAAAATATACAAAAGGTAACAGTTTGTTTTATACAATAGAATGACAATATTTTGTTTCTTCTCATTTTAAAATGAGTTCGTTAATTTTTTTAACTTTAAGAATTAATTTTTTCTAAAGTTGTAAAAAACTTTATGCAGCCATAAAAGAGGATGAGTTTGTGTCCTTTGTAGGGACATGGATGCAGCTGGAAACCATCATTCTCAGCAAACTATCGCAAGAACAGAAAACCAAACACCGCATGTTCGCACTCATAGGTGGGAACTGAACAACCAGATCACTTGGACTCAGGAAGGGGAACATCACACACTGGGGCCTATTATGGGGAGGGGGGAAGGAGGAGGGATTACACTGGGAGTTATACCTGATGTAAATGACGAGTTGATGGGTGCTGACAAGTCGATGGGTGCAGCACACCAACATAGCACAAGTATACATATGTAACAAAACTGCACGTTACGCTCATGTACCCTAGAACTTAAAGTATAAAAAAAAAACAAAAACTTTAGAACAAAATTACATACCATGCTCAACAAACCTAGCTTCATTAATGGATAGATAGAAAACACCAAAACACACTAAATTTTACCAGCTGTTTTACAAGCTATTCGTTTTTAGAAATATGGAATCCAGGAAGGGACAAAGAGAGAAGATTGCTCAGTTCCTGTCTGTGTGTTGGGGGGTGGCACGCGGATGCTCAGATGTTCCAGCCCTGAAGCAAGTGAAAGAAGATTCTTTGTGCAGTAGGAAAGTTGTGGTATTGTACAATGTGGGATGGAAAATTAAGAACAAATGTTCTCTGTATGGAAAATGCCTTGGGAGTAAATAATGAAACAGGAGATGAAGAGCAGAGCACATTTTTATCCAAGAAGCCACAGAGGTAGCTGCCTGAGTAGAGAATGCCATTTACATAAAGGTTTTGTGGCCCGGATGAAATTCTGAAAGTTTGTGTTTTCCGGTGTGCCCAGACCCTGAACCCTTCTCCTCCGGCTCTGCTCAACTTCTCTTCCTTCTCTACTTTGTCTCTATGCCTGCTTTTACCTTCTCTCTTCCACTTTATGTTCTGCTTATTTTACTCTCAGGAACCATCATGGTCTCAGGATATTTTCCATTACTCAGAAACCGTTCCATTACTATGAAAGCAGGCAGGACGGCAACAGAATATGCATGGCCTTTCAGATGAAAGTAAATTTGAAAAATTTCCTTCCGTTCCCTCATGTTAAGACTGAAGGCTGTAGAGAAGGATGGAAAACATGAGTGTTACTGATTTAGTGAAGGTTATTGCCTTAAAGGCAGGAGATTGTTTTCCCTGATATTGGTTAGCCTGGTGGGGAAGATGTTAGGACTAGATGCTTTTCTTTGTTGCTGCACACAGATTAGCTTATTTGTTTACCTGTTTTTCATTCACTAAGGCAAATACCTAAGCAAGGAGCTCCCTCATCCTCTGACATGACTTTGATGTAAGCTTTATTAAAAGATACTGTTCTTAAAAGCAGAAAGAACTGAATGGGGGGTTGATTTTGTGCCACGGTGATAATGCGGATCAGCTAAGGAGGTCTGTTACTGGCAGAACTGGTGTGTGCTTTAAGACACACAGTGGTGCCAAGAAACAATACAAAGTATGAGAACAAGCAGACTGAGTCACGATCCATTGCAGATTCTAAATTGTACACTTCTGTCTCTATATATAGCTCATCAAAAGTGTCATTTCTGCTGTCATGAGAACTTTTTAGATTGTCATCACCGTAAGTATAGCAACAACAGTAGCAATTCTTCATATTAACTGTATCTGAATCCCACAGCAAGATGTAGTTTCTCCTGACACATTTAACTTGGGGAATATTAGGCTGGGAGAATCTCTGGGGGAAACAGGGTACTGCTTCTTAAATCTATGAAAAGAGGAGTCATTCCGGTTGACATAGACTATAGAGTGTTGTACTTTTTTGGATCTGGCTGTCAGAAATCTCCAGGTATGGTGTGAAAGATGTATAATATTCTTTCAGCAAGGCTATTTTTTTTACAAGCAATATTATGTGGGTTTGAAACCAGAATGGGAGTGCTCTTGTTAATAATTCTTCCGCATGCTGATTGTGCAGCTGAGGTGCTAGGGGTGAGGGGGTGCGACATTTTCAAATGTATGGGGAAAAAAAGCATTTTATAGGGTCATATGTATTTCTGTTGTTATTTCTGCCTTTTAAACAAAAGGACATCTTTGCTTCATTTTGGGCAAAAGCTCTCATTTATGCAGACACATTATAAAATAAAATCTTCCTTTGTTTTATAAGTCAAAAAAGTTCTGGGGAATGCCTTGGGGATACTTTAATGAATGATCTCTTTTAATTATTTATTTCCCAATGTGCATTTTCAAAAAATATCTCTGATAAAATAAATGTAGATGTCATCAAAAACAGAAGTGTTCTACTTAAACAGAACTCTTATTTGATGATTCTCACAAGAGAAAATGCCACTTTAACAAGTATTAAAACACAACACACTCACTGTACAGAGCAGAATGAAAAGAAGCTAGAGGTTTTCTATCCTCAAAAAAAGTATCTTTTTTTTTAAAAAAAAAAAACTCTTAGAAGTTTACTAGTTTTTTCTTTTTTTTCTTAAAAAAAAATACATACAGCAGGCTGGGCTCGGTAGCTCACACCTGTAATCCCAGCACTTTGGGAGGCTGAGGCAGGTGGATCACGAGGTGAGGAGTTCAACACCAGCCTGACCAACATGGTGAAACCCCATCTCTACTAAAAATACAAAAATTAGCCAGGCACCATAGCAGGTGCCTGTAATCCTAGCTACTTGAGAGGCTGAGACAGGAGAATCACTTAAACACAGGTGGCAGATGTTGCAGTGAGCCAAGATCGCACCACTGCACTCCAGCCTGCATAAGAGAGTAAGACTCTGTCTCAAAAAAAGAAAAGAAAAAAAAAAAAAAACAGCAAAATTCACTATTTGAAATGTTTAGTTCTGTAATTTTGACAAATGAATACAGTTGTATCACTACCACTACAACCAAGATACAGAACAGATCCTCAAAGCGTTTCCCCCAGTCCTTTTGTAGCTGAGCTGCCCCCAGTCCCAAACTCTGGAAACCATTTGTTTTTTGTGTCCATTGTTTTGCATTTTCCAGAATGTCATATAATTGAATCATACAGTATGTGGTCTTTTGGGTCTGGCGTTTTTCACTAAACAAATTGCATTTGAGATTCATCCATATTGTTAAATGAATTTACAGTGTATTCCTTTTTATTGTCAAATAGAATCCCATTGCATAGGTGTACCATAATTTGTTATTCATGAACAAGTTGAAGGGTTGTTTCCAGTTTTGCTAATTATAAAGTTACTAAAATATTTGTGTACAGGTTTTGTTTAAACATAAGCATTTATCTCTTGGGTAAATACCTAGTAGCAGGATTATTGATTCACATGGTGAGTACATGTTTAACTTTAAAAGAAACGTAACCTGTCTTCCTCAGTGACTGTATCATATTGTATTCCCACCAGAAGTGTATGTACAGGAGTTCCATTTGCTCCGAATGCTTGTTCACATTTCGTATTGTCAGGTTTTTTAAAATTTTATTTATTCTAATAATTGGTCTGTAGTGACATTTCCTTATGGTTTTAATTTATATTTCCTTAATGACTAACAATGTTGAACATCATTTCATGTTGCTGTTATCCATGTATTTTCTCAGTTGATTTATTTGTACAATTTTTTGCCCATTTAAAAAAATGAATCTTTTGTTTTCTTACTGAATTTTGAGAGTTCTTTGTATGTTCTAGATAAAAGCCCATTGTTAAATATGTGTTTTGCAAATATTTTTGTGAAGTCAGTACCTTTACACCTTCTTAGCAGTGTCTTTTACAAACCAGGTTTTCATTTTGATGAAATCCAATTGATCACCTTTTTTTAGTGCTTTTGGTGTCATATCTAAAAGACCTGCTTGGCTCTAAATCACAGAAATTTTTTTACCTTTTTGTTCTAGGAATTTGATAATTTTAGATCTTACATTTAAGTCTCTGATCTATTTTGAGTTAATTTTTATATAATGTATGAAGTATGTGTCAAAGTTCATTTTTGAATATTGATATCCAATTCTCTTAACATCATTTAGTGAAAATTCTCTACTTTCTCCATGAAATTGCCTTTGTACCTTTGCTAAAAATCAATTGGTCAAATGTGTGTCTACTCGTGACTCTCAATTCTGTTCTGTTGATATTCATGTCTGCCCTTTCACCAATACAACACTGCTTTGGTTACAATAGTTTTATAGTAAGCCTTAAATCTGCTTAGCTGAGTCTTCCAAACTGTTCTTCTTCAAAATTGTTTTGGCTATTCTAGTTCCTTTGACTTTCCATGCGAAATGTAGAATCAAATTGTTAATTTCTACAAAAAAAAAAAAAATACTGCTGGAACTTAGATTGAGATTGTGTTAAATCTATGCAACATAATTTTTAGAACATAAGGAAACTTCTGCAAAGCACAACTAAAAATCCTAAGAGGCATCCTAAAATCAATTCATATGAGCTAACAGTCCTGTCTGTGAACTTGGCATTTGATAGTTAGGTAACATCTCTCTTTTAAAATGGCACCCATTAGATAAAGCACTGGAGAAAATATTGAGATTACGAAACCTATTTACTGGCCCAATACACTCTGTTGGCGGGTCTTATAAATCACAACTTAGTTTTCAGGTGGGTAAATCAGCTGAACAGGCCTTCAAAGTCAACATAATTAGGTATAAAAAGATAGCTCATCCTAATAGAATACTGTGCTTAGTTGTGTCAAAATAGCAAACTTCAAACTGGAAACATGATTCTTTCTGCCCAGGAGGATTGAGTGGTATCACACAGAGAACCACTGTTTCCCGCAGTGTCCTGTCTGTTGGTCCTATTTAAACAATGACAACACAGCTGCGTAGGAACACAGGCTCTAACTTAAAGTATGATAAAGAGGGATGTAAAAGAGTATTCACATTATATTGGAATAATTCCTAATTCAAAGGGGGTTTATGAAAGGGAGCCTGAAATTTATGTCCATGGAGCCCTAAGATCACTATTGTGTTAATATCATAGAAAGAATATCACCCTTTTCGGTGTTTCATCTACACCCTGTTTGTTTCTTCCCTTCAGTGGAATTGTTTGATGCACTGCCAGTTTTCTTGGTTTCCTGGTGATTTCCATTGCTGAAGTTGTAAAAATCTTTTAATTACACCAAACCTAGTACTCAACCATTATTGACATGGTGCTGGCTTGTGTCTTGAGAAATTTTCAAACAAAGTCTGTGGATAAAAGTATAGCAGCATGTTTTGCACATTGAAGGGGAGAAAAATAAAAGAAAATCAGCTTTTTTTTTTCTTGTTGTCACATGCTTTCTGGCATCATTTTAAATATATTTATAATACTGCTGTCATTAATATTATGCTCACTTGGTTGAAATTATTTTGTTTCTCCCTTTGGAAATAGAGCTGCTCAAGACTGATAAATAATAACACATTATATAAGTACTGTGGATTATTTAACATTCTGATTAATGAGATATTTTCTACCCCAAAATGACAATCTTTAAAGCTTTGCAGATGTAAACTTGTCAATCTCAGATTATGAATAGTGTTTACGTTTGAAAGATGAATCTGATACATTGGTAAAGTGGTTAATTTTGCTCTCAAACCTTTTTCATGAAATCTCTAGTGGAGTAATGAGGATAAAAGTTCTCATTAAAAACTGACCTTGTCTATATGGCATTGAGCCAAACCAGGCCACACAAGCCCTTATAGGTTCAAAGATTTTTGAGAATATAGATTCAGATTCTGTTAAGGTTATTTTCACTTTGGGTTTACTATCAGACCCGTTAACAGGCATGGCAAAAACTACAAAAGCAGTGAGGGTACTAATGAGTGAACTAAGGAGGTGGAGATAGAACACAACTCCCTCTCCCTGTAACCTCTCATGTTCTGACATTCCACAAGGAACTCACCCAGTCATGACAGCTGGAATGTCAGGCTCTCTTCTTCTTAGTACTTCTTTCAGTTGAAGGGTGAGAGGGGGTATCAGCACTCAAGGCTTCACTGCATTAGCACATGGAGAAATTCGTGCTGTGCCGTTACCTACTCCCCACATCATCAGCCTTTCTCATCAGGGCACTAGGCTGGGCCATGACCTCGCACAGGTGTTCTTCCTCCAAATGTGCTGCAAATCTACCTGGTCCTCATTAGGCTATCTGCCTTCTCTTTGTCATGCATCCTTCCACTGGCAGAGATTTTGCTAAGCTTTGCTACTGCTTTAAAAGAAAAATATGTCCACAACAAAGAATATTTGAACACCCAGATTCCTCAGGCTTTGTGGCTAATTTTTAACTAATCGAAGAGGCAAGGAAGTTCTCAGGAAGCTAACTCAGATGAAGACATAAGAAGAGCAATTGGGTAATCAATCATAGAATAAACTAAAGCCTGATTGCTACTGGATTTTTTTTTTTTTTT
>NW_016812332.1:4537866-4545935 GCF_001698545.2 Rhinopithecus bieti | reverse complement strand
TTTTTTTTTTTTTTTTTTTTTGCAGGGAATGTTTTTTTCAAAAATGTTTCATGCAACCCCAGAATCATCAAACATATGTGATATAAAAAAGCATCAAAAGGAAAAGAGACTAAAACTGGTTTTACAACAAAATGGTTCCAACGACTTTTCCAAGCTCTAAAGATTTCTATGTCCTTGGATTCTCAGCCCTTCAGTCACTTTAGAGCTATAAAAAGAAATAGAATAAATGTCCTGACAGCATAGTTTATTCAATCAAATAGAGCAGATTAAAATCAAGTTTATCCACGTAAATAAGTATTCTTTACAGTGTTAGGAGCCTCCTTGTTCTCTCAATGAGTAAGCAGGATCTCTCCTCACTGTGAGGGAGTTGCCTTCTAAACACATTTGAAGTTGTCAAACATCTTGATGATTACAGTCTTCTTCACAATAATGTAACACTATGATATCAACCGTGAGCATTTAAAAGGGGAGATGAAGACTGAGGACAGAAGAAAAGTGCTATTGCTGTTAGGAAGAAATTTAGAGAATGCATGAAAAAAGGAGAATGCTCAGTATGAGTAGGACATGGGAGAGTTCAAAACCAGGAAAGATGAGAAAAGGGGCAGCAATAAGAAAAAGATTCAAAAGACCAACCCTGCAAAGGTGTCCATGGAACCTTTCTGGATAGTGGTTCATGGAACCTAAAAAGAAAAACCAGGAGTACAGACAGTTACCACTGTTCCCAACTGCCATGGAAATAATTACAAAATATAAGCTAATATGCCAGTACTAGGACTGGAAATAAGGAAAAATGACACATGCTAGATACTTGAGAATTTCTATTGTATTGAAAGTGATATGAAGGGCCAATTTTTGAATTTCCACACCATGAGGTAACTGGAAAGTAGGTACAGGGACCCTGAAAAAAAGAGCCACTAACAGTCTATACCTAAGAGGAAGGAGGGCAAGGTGTGGGACAGACAGCCACAGCAAATCGAAAATATGTGTGGATGAGCTTTCGTCTGGAGCAGATGGCCCCAATGAACAAAGTTGGCAGAGTGGGCCTCCTCTAAAAGACATGGAAAAGATACTGTAAGTCAAAAGGAGACCATCTGGAGGAAGCAGAGGAAATGCCTTCCCTAAAATAGATTTTCTGCAAGAAGAAAAGCTCATTTTATAAAATGTCTAATCTGGGTTCTCAAAAATATATGTCAAATATCAAAAGAAAGTCAAATTTTATGAAGGTAAAAAATGAAAATTTTCAACAAAAACCTGAGGAGGAGCAATGAACAGCAGACTAGATATTGCAGAAAATTCACTTTAGTGAAAAAAAAAAAGAGAAAAGTTTCAGAATTTTTCCACAGGTGACAGATAAAACAATGAAAATAATTTCTAGAAAAGATGAGTTCTATGGAAGAAAAATTATAATCATCTAATCTGTGTATAATAAATAATGGAATAATAGAAATCACAGATAAGAAATAAATAGGATAGAAAAAAATATATTTTTAAAATTTAAATTAATAAAGCCCAAATCTACAGAGGAGGAAAGGTCCCTGAAAATCACCAACTCAAGAATAGAAAAATATTTTCAAAATTTTGTTAGAACTTCTGGCAAAGCAAAATGGCCAAATAGCAGCTTACATCATTCATCCCCTCTGTAGGAACACCAAACTTTAGTAATTACACATACAAATCACCATCGCAAAACCAAAAATCAGATGAGCAATCATAGTACCTGGTTTTAACTTCATATCACAGAAGGAGTCATTGAAGAGGGCAGGAAAGACAATCTTGAAGTGCCGATGCCACCCCCCACCCCCCACATCCCATGCAGCATGGAGAATCTGTGCACTTAGGAAGAAAAGAGTGCAGCAATTGTGAGGCTTTGCATTGAACCCAGTGCTGCCCTGTCACAGCAGAAAGCAGAATCAATCTGTACTCAGCTAATGTTCACCACCGAGGGAGCATCTGGACTGGGCCTAGTCAGCAGGAAATCGTCCATCCCAGTGGTCAGAGATTGAGTTTCAGCAAGCCTTGCTACTGTGGGCTAAAGTGCTCTGGAGCCCTGAGTGAACTTGAAGGGCAGTCTAGGCCACAAGAACTTCGATTTCTAGGAAAGTGCTAGTGCTGAGCTGGGCTTAGAGCCAGTGGACTCGGGAACATGAGACCTACTGAGATACCAGCCAGGTTGGCTTGCATCACCCATGGTACACTGCTGGCAGCAGCAGCATGGGGCAGAGATATCTTTGCACTTGAGAGGGAGAGCACAATGACTGGGGGATTTTTACACTGAAGTCAGTGCAGCCCTGTCACAGCGGAGACCTGGCAATATTCATCACCCGCTGACTAGAGAGCACCTGGGGTCCGAATAACTACCAGCAACACCCAAGTAATACACTGTGGGCCTTGGGCTCTGAGACATGAAGGCTTCAGGTGTGACCCAGCACATTCACAGCTGTGGTGACTATGGTGCAAGACTCCTTCTGCTTGAGAAAAGTAGAGGGAAAAGTAAAGGGGACTCTATTTTACACGTTAGGTACTAGCTCAGCCACAATGGGGTGTGACACCAAGCAGGCTCTTGAGGTCTCTAAGCCCAGCCCTAGGATCTTGGTCAGCATGTCTAGACCTGCTCTGGCCCAGAGAGGAACCCACTGCCCTGAAGGGTGAGTCCCAGGCCTGGCAGCATTCACCACAAGCTGTCAGAAGAGTCTTTGGGCCTTAAGTGAACATCAGCAGTGCCTGGCAGAACCCTCTGTGGGTTGTTGGTGGCCACAGGAAGAAGATCCTCTGCCTGTGGAAAGGGGAGGAAAGAAAGGGAAGGACTTTGTCTTGTGGTTTGAATGCCAGCTTAGCCACAGTAGAACAGCACACCAGGTAAATTTCTAAGGTTTTCTACTTCAATCTGTGGCTCCCAGACAGCATCTCTGGACCCATCCAGGTTCTGGGGGAACTCACTGGCTTGAAGAGAGGGACACAAATCTGGCTGACTTTGTCAGTTGCTGATTGTAGAGCCTTAGGGCTTTGAGTGAATGTAGGTGGTAGCCAGATCGTAGTAACAATGGGCTTTGGGTCAGACCCAGTACTGTGCTGACTTCACCTCTTAACCAGTGCAGTGCAGTTAGTGGTGGCCACAGGGGTGCTTGTGTCATACTACTCCCAGTTCTAGGAAGCTCAGTATATATAGAGAGAGACTTTTTGGGAGAAAGTAAGGAAAAGAACAAGATTGTGTGCCTGGTAATCCAGAGAATTCTTCCAGATTTTATCCAAGACCACCAAGGAAGTACCTCTATGAGTCAGCAAGAACTACAGCATAATTGGATTTGGAGCAAAGTCCCTTCAAATACCTAGAAAGCCTCCTCAAAAACGATGTGCACAAAAAAAGCCCAGACTCTAAAGACCACAATACATGCTTAACTCTTCAATTCTCAGACACCGAGAAACATACACAATCAACAACGCCATCTAGGAAAACATGATCTCACCAAATTAACTAAATAAATAAGGTATGAGGGGCCAATCCTGGAGAAACAGAGATATGTGACATTTTTGACAGAGAATTCAAAATAGCTGTGTTGAGGAAACTCCAAGAAATTCAAGATAACACAAAAAAGGAATTCAGAATTCTATCAGATAAATTTAATGAAGAGATTGAAATTATTAAAAATAATCAAGCAGAAGTTCTTGACTTGAAAAATGTAATTGACATATTGAGGAATGCATTGAAGTCTCTTAATAGCAGAATTGATCAAGCAGGAGGAATAATTAGTGAACTTGAACACAGGCTATTTAAAAATACACAGAGGAGATGAAAGAAAAAGAAAATAAAAAAGAATGAAGCTTGCCTACAAGATCTAGAAAATATCCTCAAAAGGGAAAATCTAAGAGTTATTGGTCTTGAGGAGTAGGTAGAGAAAGATATGATTAGAAGTTTATCAAAAGGAAAATATTAGAGAACTCCCCAAACCTAAAGAAATATCAAGTACAAGAAGGTTATAGATTAACCAAGCAGATTTAACCCAAAGAAGACATCGAGGCATTTAAAAATCAAACTCTCAAAGGCCAAAGGTAAAAAAACAATCCTAAAAGCAAGATAAAAGAAACAAATCACATACAGTGGAGCTCCAATATATCTGGCAGCAGACTTTTCAGTGGAAACCTTAGAGGCCAGGAGAGTGTGGCATGACATATTTAACATGCTGAAGGGGAAAAACCTCACCCTTAAGCAGTATATTCAGCAAAATATCTTTTAAGCATGAAGGAGAAATAAAAACCTGCCCAAAGAAAAGCTGAGGAATTGTATCAATAGCTGAAAGAAAGGGCATTAATAAGCAGTAAGAAATCATCTGAAGGTGCAAAACTCACTGGTAATAGCACACAGAAAAACACAGAATATAATAACACTGTAACTGTGGTGTGTAAAATACTCTTATCTTATGTCAAAAGGCTAAATAGTACACCAATCAAAAATAATACCTACAAAGACTTTCCAGACATAGACAATAAAATAAGACATAAAGATAAACAACAAAATTTAAAAAGCAGGTGGGATGACATTAAAGAGTAGAGTTTTGTTAGTTTTCTTTTGCTTTATTTGTTTGTGAAATCAGTGTTGTCATCAATTTAAAATAATGGCTTATAAGTAGTATTTGCAAGACTCGTGATAATCTCAAATCAAAAAATATATACAACGGATACACAAAATATAAAAAGGAAGACATTAAGTCATATCACCAGAGAAACATCACCTCCACTAAAAGGAAAACAGGAAGAGAAGACCACAAAATAACCAGAAAACAAATAACAAAATAGCTGGACTAAGTCCTGACTTATCAATAATAACATTAAATGTAAATGGACTAAAGTCTCCCATCAAAAGACATAGAATGGCTGAATGGATAAAAAGCAAGACCCAGTGATCTGTGGCTACAAGAAGCACACTTCACCTATAAATATATATATAGAATGAAAATAAAGGGATGGAAAAATATATTCTATGCCAAAGGAAACCAAAAAAGAGCAGGAGTAGCTATACTTGTATTAGACAAAATTGGTTTCAAGCCAAAACCTATAAGCAGAGACCAAAAAACTCATTATATAATGATAAAGGGGTCAATTCACTGAGAGAATATAACAATTATAAATACAAAAATATGTATATCCTCCAGTGCTCCCAACACTGGGACACCCAGATGTATAAAGCAAACATTAGAGCTAAAGAGAGAGATAGACCTTAATACAATAATAGCTGGAGACTTCAATACCCCACTTTCAGCATTGGACAGATCTTCCAAACAGAATATCAGTAAAGAAACATCAGAGTTAATCTGTACCATAGACCAAATGGACCTAATAGACATTTACAGAACATTTCATCCACAGTCTCCAAAATACACATTCTTCACCTCAGCACATAGATAATTCTCAAGGATAGACCATATTTTATGTCACAAACAATTGTGTATTATTATTGAGTATGTGATGGTAGTCGGTGGTTTGTGTGATACGTGGAAATGGTTCTAGTGGTACGCTGTGCATAACATGCAGGTTTGTTCATATGGTATACTTGTTGCCAGTTGGTGTGCTGCACCATCCAATCATCGAGCACCCATAATCGTCATTTACATCAGGTATAACTCCCAATGCAATCCCTCCCTCTTCCCTCCCCCCTCCGTAACTGACCCTGATGTGTGATGTTCCCAGGCTTCCCGGTCCAAGTGATCTTCATTGTTCGTTCCCACCTATGAGTTGAGGAACATGCAGGTGATTTGGTTTTCTGTTCTTGAGTAGTTTGCTGAGAATGATGGTTTCCAGGCTGCAATCATGTCCCTTACAAAGGACACAAACTCATCCTTTTTTATGGCTGCATAGTATTCCATGGTATATATGAACTTTAAAAAACTTGAAATAATTTCAAGCATCTTCTCTGACCACAATGGAATAAAATTACAAATCAATAACAAGAGGACATTTGGAAACAATACAAACACATGAAAATTAAACAATTGCTCCTGAATGGCCAGTGGGTAAATGAAGAACTTAAGAGGAAAATTAACAAATTTGTTGCAACAAATGATAATGGAAACACAAGATATCAAAACCTATGGGATACAGGGAAAGCAGTTCTATTAGTTCATGCTTGCAGTGCTATAAAGAAATACCTGAAACTGGGGAATTTTTAAAAAAGAAGTCAATTGGCTCACAGTTTTCCAGGCTGTATAGGAAGCACAGCTGGGTAGGCCTCAGGAAACTTACAATCATGAAAGAAGCAAAGGGGAAGCAGGCATGTCTTATATGATCAAAGCAAGAGGAAGAGAAAGTGTGGTTTTAAACTGATTGTTTAAAAGTGTACCACACACTTTTAAACAATCAGATCTCATGATAACTCACTCCTGATTACAAGAACAGCACCAAAGGGTAAATCTGCCACCACGATATAATCACCTCCCACCAGGACCCACCTCCAACACTGGGGATTACAATTTGATATAAGATTTGGGTGGGAACACAGATCCAAACCATATCATTTTGCCCCTGGCCTCTCCCAAATCTCATGTTATTCTCACATTTCAAAATACAACAATGCCAACAGTCCCCAAAAGTCTTAACTCACTCCAGCATTAACTCAAAAGTCGAAAGCCCAAAGTTTCACCTAAAACAAGAAGAGAAGATCACAAAACAACCAGAAAACAAATAACAAAATAGCTGGAGTAAGTCCTTTCTGTCTCTGAGCTTGTAAAATAAAAAACTAGTTAGTTGCCTCCAAGACACAATGGAGTTTTAGGAATTGGGTGAGTACTCCCTTTCAAAAAGGGAGACACCATAAAAAAAAAAAAAGGCTAAAGACCCCATGCAAGTTAGAAACCCAGCAAGGCAGTCATTAAATCTTAAAGCTCTAAAATAATCTCCTTTGACTCCATGTGTCACATCCAGGCCACACTCATGCAAGGGGTAGCCTCACAAGGCCTTGGACAGCTCCACTTCTGTGGCTCTGCAGAGCTCAGTCCCCACAGTTGCTCTCAAGGGCTGGCATTATGCTCTTGTGGCTTTTCCAGGTACATAGTCCAAGCTCTTGGTGGATCTCCCATTCTGGGGTCTGGAGGACAGTAGACCACTTCTCACAGCTCCACTAGGCAGTGGCCCAGTGTGGACTCTGTTTGGGAACTCTAACCTCACATTTTCTCTCCATACTGTCCTAGTAGAGGCTCTCCATGAGGGTTCCACTTCTGCACCAGCTTCTACCTGTACATCCTGGGTTTTCTGTACATCTTCTGAAATCTAGGTGGAGTCTCCTAAGCCTCAACTATTGCACTCTGCACCCCTGTAGGCTTAACACCATGTGGAAGCTGCCAAGGCTTGCTCCTTCTGAAGCAGCGGTCTGAATGCCTCTGCCCATTTGAGCCATGGCAGTAGTAGGAGCAGCCCAGATGCAGGGAGCAGTGTTGTGAGGCTGCACAGGGCAGCAGGGCACTGGGCCTGGCCCACAAAACCATTCTTCCCTCCTAGGCGTCTGGACCTGCGATAAGAGGGGCTGCCACAAAGGTCTCTGAAATGCCTTCAGGGCCTTTTTCCCATTGTCTTGGCTATTTGTACTTGCCTTCCTTTTAGTTATGGAAATTTCCGCAACTGACTTGAATTCCTCCCCAGAAAACAGGCTTTTCCTTTATACTATATGGCTGGGCTGCAAATTTTCCATTTACTCGCTGCTTCCCTTCTAAATATAGCTCCTGTTTTAGGTCATTTCTTTATTTTTTAAATTATACTTTAAGTTCTAGGGTACATGTGCACAATGTGCAGGTTTGTTACATACGTATACATGTGCCATGTTGGTGTGCTGCGCCCATTAACTTGTCATTTACATTAGGTATATCTCCTAATACTACCCCTCCCCCCTTCCCCCACCCCATGACAGGTGTGTGATGTTTCCCTTCCTGTGTCCAAGTGTTCTCATTGTTCAATTCCCACCTATGAGTGAGAACATGTGGTGTTTGGTTTTTTTGTCCTTGTGATAGTTTGCTGAGAATGATGGTTTCCAGCTTCATCCATGTCCCTACAAAGGACATGAACTCATCCTTTTTTATGGCTGCATG
>NW_016812332.1:4528126-4536998 GCF_001698545.2 Rhinopithecus bieti | reverse complement strand
ATTTGTCAATTTTGGCTTTTGTTGCCATTGCTGTTGGTGTTTTAGACATGAAGTCCTTGCCCATGCCTATGTCCTGAATGGCATTGCCTAGGTTTTCTTCTAGAGTTTTTATGGTTTTAGGTCTAACATTTAAGTCTTTAATCCATCTTGAATTAATTTTTGTATAAAGTGTAAGGAAGAGATCCAGTTTCAGCTTTCTACATATGGCTAGTCAATTTTCCCAGTACCATTTATTAAATAGGGAATACTTTCCCCATTTCTTGTTTTTGTCAGGCTTGTCAAAGATCAGATGGTTGCAGATGTGTGGTATTATTTCTGAGGCCTCTGTTCTGCTCCATTTGTCTATATCTCTATTTTGGTGCCAGTACCATGCTGTTTTGGTTACTGTAGCCTTTCTTTGCTCACTCAGTCATTTCTTTACTCACTCATATGACATAGGATTTTAGAAGTGGCCAGGCCAAATCTTGAAGAATTTGCTGCTTAGAAGTTTCTTCCACCAGATATCCTAAATAAACTCAAGTGCAAAGTTCCACAGATCCCTGGAGTAGAGGCATAACGCCACCAGTCTCTTTGCCAAAGCATAGCAAGAGTGACCTTTACTCCAGTTTCTAATAAGTTCCTCATTTCCATGTGAGACCTCCTCAGCCTACACTTCACTGTCCATTTCACAATCAGCATCTTGATCACGACCATTCAAAAAGTAAGAAGTTCCAAACTTTCCCTCATCTTTCTGTTGACTTCTGAGCCCTCCAAACTGTTCCATTCTCTGCCTATTACCCAGGGTCCAAAGTCACTTCCACATTTTCAGGTATCTTTATAGCAATGCCCCACTCCCAGTACTAATTTTCTGCATTAGTCCATTCTTGCACTGCCATAAGGAAATACCTGTGACTGGGTAATTTACAGAGAAAAGAGGTTTAGTTGGCTCACAGTTCTGGAGACTGTACAGGAAGCTTGTCTGGGGAGGTCTCAGGAAACTTACAATAATGGCAGAAGGTAAAGGGGAAGCTGGCAAGTCTTACATGGCTAGAGCAGAAGGAAGAGGGTGGGGGAGGTGCCACACACTTTTAAACAAGCAGATCTTATGATAACTGATTCATGATCACAAGAAACACACCAAAGGGGAAATTCATCCTCATGATCCAATCACCTCCCACCAGGACCCATCTCCAACATTTGGGATTACAATTTGACATGAGATTTGGGCAGAGAAACAGACCCAAACATATCAGCAGTACTAAAAGGGAAATTTATAGCTATAAGTGCCTACATCCAAAAAGCAGCCAAACTTCTAATAAAAAAAACTAATGATGCATCTTAAGGAACTATAAAAGAAAGAACAAACCAAATGCAAAATTACTAGAAGAGGAATTATAAAGATCAGAGCAGAAATAAATGAATTTGAAATGAAGAAAACAATACAAAAGAGTCAAGAAAATGAATAGTTGGCATTTTGTAGAGATAAAGAAAATTGACAAATCTTTAACCAGACTAAGAAAAAAAGAGAGAAGCCCCAAATAAATAAAATTGGAGATGAAAAAGGAAACATTACAACTGATACTACAGAAATTCAAAGGATCAGTAGGAGCCACTATGACCACTATATGCTAACAAATTGGAAAATCTAGAGAAAATAAACAAATTCGCAGACACATGCAACCTAGCAAGATTGATCACGAAGCAATCCAAAATCTGAACAGACCTACCAAGATTGATCATGAAACAATCCAAAATCTGAACAGATCAATAACAAGTAATGAGATTGAAACCATAATAAAAAGTGTCCCAGTAAAGAAAAGCCCAAGACCTGATGGGTTCATTGCTGAATTCTAATAAACATTTAAAGAACTAATACCAATCCTACTCAAACTATTCAAAAAAATAGCGGAGGAGGCAATACTTCCAAGCTCATTCTATGAGGCCAGTATTACCCTGATATCAAAATCAAAGATACATTAAAAAAATTACAGGCCAGTATCTCTGATTTGATATTGATGCAAAAATCATCAACAAAGTACGAGCAAACTGAATTCAGCAAAGTTTTAAAAAGATCATTCATTATGACCAAGCAGAATTTATCTCCAGGATGCAAAGATGGTTCAACATACACAAATCAATCAATGTGATGCATCATATTAACAGAATAAAGGACAAAAACCATATAATCATTTCAATTGATGCTGAAAAAACATTTGATAAAATTTAACATCCCCTCATGATAAAAATCTTCAGAAAACTGGTATAGAAGGAACATACCTCGAGATAATAAAAGCCATATGCAACAGACCCATAGTTAGTATCATACTGAAGGGGAAAAAACTAAAAGGCTTTCCTCTGATATCAGAAGCATGACAAGGATGTCCACTTTCACCACTGTTAGTCAACGTAGTACTGGAAGTCCTAGCTAGAGCAATTGAACAAGAGAAAGAAGTAAACGGGATCCCAGTTGAAAAGGAAGAAGTAAAATTATCCTTGTTTGCAGATGATATAAGACTCCACCAAACAACTTTTAGAACTAATAAATTTAGTAAAGTTGCAGGATACAAGATTAACATACAACAATCAGTAGCATTTCTGTATGTTAACAGTGAACAATCTGAAAAAGAAACATAAAAAGCAATTCCATTTACAATAAAGCCACAAATAAAATATCTAGGAATTAGCCAAAGATATAAAAGATTTCTACAATGAGAACTATAAACACTGATAAAAGAAATTGAAGAGGACACACACAAAAAATGGAAAGATATTCCAAGTTCATGGATAGGGAGAATCAATATTGTTAAAATGTTCCACTACTCAAAGCAATCTACTGATTCAATGCAATTCCTATAAAAATACCAATGATGTTCTCCACAGAAGCAGAAAAAAAATCCTAAAATTTATATGGAACCAAAAAAAAAAAAAAAAAAAAAAACCACACACACAGAATAGTCAAAGCTATTCTAGGCAAAAACAGCAAAACTAGAGGAATCACATTATCTGACTTCAAGTTATATTGCAGAGCTACAGTAACCAAAACTGCATGGTACTGGCATAAATACAGACACATAGACTACAGAACAGAGAACCTAAAAACAAATTCATATGCCTATGGTGAATTCATTTTTCACAAAGCTTCCAAGAACATATGTATTAGTCCATTTTCATGCTGCTTATAAAGACAAAACTGAGACTGGGTAATATATTAAGAAAAAGAGGTTTAATGCACTCACAGTTCCACATCACTCGGAAGCACTCAAAATCATGATGGAAGGCAAAAGGCATGTCTTACATGGCAGCAGACAAGAGAGAAAATGAGAGATCATTAGATCTTGTGAGACTTATTCACTACCATGAGAACAGAATGGGGGAAACTACCCCCATGATTGAATTATTTCCCACTGGGTCCCACCCACAACACATGGGAATTATGGGAGCTACAATTCAAAAATGAGACTTGGGTAGTGACACAGCCACACCATATCATATACTTGACACCTATTTTCTGAGTGATATGGTTTGGCTGTGTACCCACCCAAATCTCATCTTGGATTGTAGCTCCCGTAATTCCCATGTGTCATGGGAGGGACCCAGTTGGAGGTAATTGAATCATGGGTATGAGACTTTCCCATGCAGTTCTCATGATAGTGAATAAGTTTCATGAGATCTGATCATTTTATAAAGAAGAGTTCCCCTGCACACTCTCCCTTGCCTGCTGTCATGTGATATGTGACTTTGCTCCTCATTTGTCTTCCACCAGGATTGTAAGGCCTCCCCAACCATGTGGAACTCTGAGTCAGCAAAACCTCTTTCCTTTATAAATTACCCAGTCTTGAGTATGTCTTTTTTTAGCAGCATGAAAACAGACCAGTACAGTAAAATGGTACCAGTAGAGTGGGGTACCGCTATGAACACACCTGAAAATGTGGAAGTGACTTTGAAACTGGGTAACAGGCAGACGTTGGAACAGTTTGGAGAGCTCAGAAGAAGACAGGAAAATGTGAGAAAGTTTGGAGCTTCTTAGAGACTTGTTGAATGGCTTTGACAAACATGGTGATAGTGATACAGACAATGAAGGCCACGCTAATGTGGAGATGAGGAACTTGTTGGGAACTGGAGCAATAGCGACTCTTGTTATGCTTTAGCAAAGAGTCTGGCACCATTTTGTTCATGCCCTAGAGATCTGTGCAACTTGAACCTTGAGAGAGATGATTTAGGGTATCTGGTGGAGGAAATTTCTAAGCAGCAAAACATTCAATAGGTGATTTGAGTGCGGTTAAAAGCATTCACTTCTAAATATTCACAATGATATGGTTTGGAATTAGAACTTATGTTTAAAAGGGAAGCAGAGCATAAAATTTCAAAAAAATTGCAGCCTGATGATGCAGGAGAAAAGAAAAACCCATTATCTGAGGAGAAATTCAGGCCTGCTGCAGAAATTTAAATAATGAGGAGCCAAGTGTTAATCACCAACAAGGGGAAAATGTCTGCAAGACATGTCCGAGACCATTGTGGCAGTCCCTCCCATACAGGCCCATAGGCCTAGGAGGACAAAATGGTTTCCTGTACCAGATCCAGGACCCCTCTGTTGTATGCAGCCTTGGGACTTGGCTCCTGTATCACAGCCACTCTGGCCATGGCTAAAAGGGGCCAAGGTACAGCTTGGGCTGTGGCTTTAGAGGGTGCAAGCCCCAAGCCTTGGCAGCTTCCACATGGTGTTGATTCTGCTGGTACACAGAAGTTAAGAATTGAGGTTTGGGAACCTCCACCTAGATTTCAGAGGATGTATGTATGGAAATGACTGGATGTCCAGGCAGAAGTTTGCTGCAGGGGTGGAGCCCTCATGGAGAAACTCTGGGCAGTGTGGAAGGGAGTTGTGTGGAGTTGTGGAGTTGAAGCCCCCCCACACAGAGTCCCCACTGGGGCACTGCCTAGGGGAGCTGTGAGAAAAGGGCCACTGTTCTCCAGACACCAGAATGGTAGATGGTCTGACAACTTGCACTGTGTCCCTAGAAAAGCTGCAGACACTCAACACCAGCTGGTGAAAGCAGCTGGGAAGGGGAGCTGTACCCTGCAGGCCACAGGGGCAGAGCTGCACAAGACCATGGGAGGCCACCTTTTGCATCAGTGTGACCTGGATGTGAGAGATGGAGTCAAAGGAGATCATTTTGTAACTTTAAAGTTTAATGACTGTCCTATTCGATTTCAGACTTGCATGGGGCCTGTAGCCCCCTTGTTTTGACCAATTTCTTCCATTTGAAATGGCTGTGTTTACCCAATGCCTATACTCCCACTGTATCTAAGAAATAGCTAACTTGCTTTGATTTTACAGGCTCATAGGTGAAAGGGAATTGTCTTGTCTCAGATGAGACTTTGGACTGTGGACTTCTGAGTTAATTCTGAAATGAGTTAAGACTTTGGGGGACCTTTGGAAGGCAGGATTGGTTTTGAAATGTGAAGATGTGAGATTTGGGAGAGGTTGGGGTGGAATGATATGGTTTGGCTGTGTCCACACCCAAATCTCATCTTGAATTGTAACTCCCATAATTCCCATGTGTCATGTGAGGGACCCCAGTAGGAGGTAATTGAATCATGGGGGTGGGTCTTTCCCATGCTGTTTTCATGATAGTGAATAAGTCTCATGAGATCTGATGGTTTTGTAAAGGGGAGTTCCCCTGAACACTCTCTCTTGCCAACTACCATATAAGATGTGACTTTGCTCCTCATTTGCCTTCTGCCAGGATTGTGAGGCTTCCCAGTCACGTAGAACTGTGAGTCAATTAAACTTCTTTCCTTTATAAATACCCAATCTTGGGTATGCCTTTTTTGCGACATACCCAAGTATGCAGCAGTGTGCATGAAAACAGACTACTAATATACTGAGTAATATGCCATAAGCACATGCACCCAAAGCAAAAATGGACAAATGGGATCACACCAAGTTAAAAAGTTTCTTCATAATGCAGGAAACAATCAACAAAAGGAGAAACAATTCACAACATAGAAGAAAATATATGCAAATTACCCATCTAACAAGGGATTATAACCAGAATATATAAGGAGCTCAAACATGTCTATAGAAAAAATATAATAATCCAATAAAAAATGGGCAAAAGATTTGAATAGTTATTTCTCAAAGAAGGCACACAGATGGCAAACAAGCATATGAAAAGATGGTCAACATCTTTGATCACTAGAGAAATACAAGTCAAATCTACAATGAGATATCATCTCACACCAGCTAAAATGGCTTTTACCCAACACAGTCAATAACAAATGCTGGCAAGGATGTGGAGAAAATGGAATTCTCACACAGTTTTGTATGAAGATTGAAATCAAAACAACGGAACCCATGGAGATAGAGAGTAGAAAGATAGTGGGAATGTAAATTAGTACAACCACTATGGAGAACAGTTTGGAGGTTCCTCAAAAAACTAAAAATAAAGCTACCATATGATCCAGCAATCCCACTGCTGGGTACATACCCTAAAGAAAGGAAATCAGTGTATCAAAGAGATATCTGCACTCCACTGTTTGCTGCAGCACTGCTCACAATAGCCAAGATTTGAAAGCAACCTAAGTGTCCATCAACAAATGAATGGATAAAGAAAATGTGGTACATATACACAATGGAGTACTATGCCACCATAAAAAAGGGATAAGATTCTGTCATTTGCATCAAGATAGATGGAAATGGAGATCATTATGCTAAAGAAATAAGTTAGGTACAGAAAAACAAACTTGGCATGTTTTTCATTATCTGTGGGTGCTAAAAATCAAAACAATTGAATCCATGAAGATAGAGAGTAGAAGTATTGTTACTAGAGTCTGGGAAGGGTAGTGCTGGGGTGGGAAAGAATTGGGGATGGTTAATGGGTACAAAAAATACACAGAAAGAATAAATAAGACCTAATATTTGATAGCATAGCAGAATTAGTCAATAATAATTTAATTGTACATTTAAAAATAACTAAGAGAGTACAATTGGATTGTATGCTACATAAATGATATATGGTTGAGGGGATGGATATCCCATTTTCCATGATGTGATAATTTCTTACTGCATGCTTGTATCAAAGTATCTTATGTAAATATATATGTGTTTGTGTATATATACACACACACATACACACACACACACACACACACAAACACACACCCCTACTGTGTAGCCATAAAAATTTAAAATATTAAGACTACCTATATTCATCTACAATGTTATTATCCTCAAAGGTGATATACAGTTTACCCTTGAAAAACAGGAATTTGAAGGATTACAGTTCTGGCTACATTACAAGATGGCCGAATAGGCCGGTCTGCAGCTCCCAGTGTGATTGACGCAGAAGATGGGTGATTTCTGCATTTCCAACTGAGCCTCCACTGGTGATACCCAGGCAAACAGGGTCTAGAGTGGACCTCCAGAAAACTCCAATGGACCTGCAGCTGAGGGACCTGATTGTTAGAAGGAAAACTAACAAACAGAAAGGAATAGCGTCAACATCAACAAAAAGGACATCCACACCAAAACCCCATCTGTAGGACACCAACATCAAAGACCAAAGGTAAAACCACAAAGATGGGGAGAAACTAGAGTAGAAAAGCTGAAAATTCTAAAAATCAGAGTGCCTCTTTGCCTCCAAAGGATCATGCTCGTCAGCAATGGATCAAAGATAAATGGAGAATGACTTTGACAAGTTGACAGAAGTAGGCTTCAGAAGGTCGGTAATAACAAACTTCTCCAAGCTAAAGGAGTATGTTTGAACCCATCACAAGGAAGCTAAAAACCTTGAAAAAAGATTAGACGAATGACTAACTATAATAAACAGTGTAGAGAAGACCTTAAATGACCTGATGGATCTGAAAACCATGGCATGAGAACTTTGTGACGCATGCACAAGCTTCAGTAGCTGATTCGATCAAGTGGAAGAAAGGGTATCAGTGACTGAAGATCAAATTAATGAAATAAAGTGGAATACAAGATTAGAGAAAAGGGAGTAAAATAAACAAACAAAACTCCAAGAAATATGGGACTATGTGAAAAGACCAAATGCAAACGTTTGATTGGTGTACCTGAAAGTGATGGGGAGAATGGAACCAAGTTGGAAAATACTCTTCAGGATATTATCCAGGAGAACTTCCCCAACCTAGCAAGGCAGGCCAACATTCAAATTCGGGAAATACAGAGAACACCACAAAGATACTCCTCAAGAAGAGCAACCCCAAGACACATAATTGTCAGATTCACCAAGGTTGAAATGAAGGAAAAAATGTTAAGGGCAGCCAGAGAGAAAGGTCGGGTTACCCACAAAGGGAAGCCCATCAGACTAACAGTGGATCTCTCGGTAGAAATCTTAGAAGCCAGAAGAGAGTGGGGTCCAATATTCAATATTCTTAAAGAAAAGAATTTTCAACCCAGAATTTCATATCCAGCCAAACTAAGCTTCATAAGTGAAAGAGAAATAAAATCCTCTACAGACAAGCAAATGCCGAGAGACTCTGTCACCACTAGACCTCCCTTACAAGAGCTCCTAAAGGAAGCACTAAATACACTTGAAAAGAAACAACCGGTACCAGCCACTGCAAAAACATGCCAAGTTGTAAAGACCATCGATGCTATGAAGAAACTGCATGAATTGACAGGCAAAATAACTAGCTAACATCATAATGACAGGATCAGATTCACACATAACAATATTAGCCCTAAATGTAAATGGGCTAAATGCCCCAATTAAAAGACACAGACTGGCAAATTGGTTAAAAAGTCAAGACCCATCAGTTTGCTGTATTCAGGAGACCCATCTCACGTGCAAAGATGCACATATGCTCAAAATAAAGGGATGGAGGGAGATCTACCAAGCAAATGGAAACCAAAAAAAAAAAAAAAAAAAAA
>NW_016812332.1:4519203-4527962 GCF_001698545.2 Rhinopithecus bieti | reverse complement strand
CCTAGTCTCTGATAAAACAGACTTTAAACCAACAAAGATCAAAAGAGACAAAGAAGGCCATTACATAATGGTAAAGGGATCAATTCAACAAGAAGAGCTAACTATCCTAAATATATATGCACCCAATACAGGAGCACCCAGATTCATAAAGCAAGTCCTTAGAGACCTACAAAGAGACTTAGACTCCCACACAATAATAATGGGAGACTTTAACACTCTACTGTCAATATTAGATCAATGAGACAAAAGGTAAACAAGGATATCGAGGACTTGAACTCAGCTCTGCACCAACCAGACCTAATAGACATCTATGGAACTCTCCACCCCAAATCAACAGAATATACATTCTTCTCAGGACCACATGGCACTTATTCTAAAATTGACCACATAATTGGAAGTAAAGCACTCCTCAGCAAACGTAAAAGAACAGAGATCACAACAAGCTGTCTCTCAGACAACAGTGCAATCAAACTAGAACTCAAGATTAAGAAACTCACTCAAAACTGCACAACTACATGGAAACTGAACAAACTGCTTCTGAATGACTACTGGATAAATAACAAAATGAAGGCAGAAATAAAGATGTTCATTGAAACTAATGAGAACAAAGACACAACGTACCAGAATCTCTGGGACACATTTAAAGCAGTGTGTAGAGGGAAATTTATAGCACTAAATGTCCACAAGAGAAAGCAGGAAAGATCTAAAATTGACATAACATCACAACTAAAAGAACTAGAGAAGCAAGAGCAAGCAAATTCAAAACTATCAGAAGGCAAGAAATAACTAAGATCAGAGCAGAACTGAAGGAGATAGAGACACAAAAAACCCTTCCAAAAAATCAGTGAATCCAGGAGCTGGTTTTTTGAAAAGATCAACAAAATTGATAGCAAGGTTAGTAAAGAAGAAAAGAGAGAAGAATCAAATAGACACAATAAAAAAAGATAAAGGGGATATCACCATCAATCCCACAGAAATACAAACTACCATCAGAGAATACTATAAACACCTCTACACAAATAAACTAGGAAATCTAGAAGAAATGAATAAATTACTGGACACATACACCCACCCAAGACTAAACCAGGAAGATGTTGAATCTCTGAATAGACTAATAACAGGCTCTGAAATTGATGCAATAATTAATAGCCTACCAACCAAAAAAGTCCAGATCAAGAAGGATTCACAGTTGAATTCTATGAGAGGTACAACGAGGAGCTGGTCCCACTCCTTCTGAAACTATTCCAATCAACAGAAAAAGAGGGAATCCTCTCTAACTCATTTTATGAGGCCAACATCATCCTGATACCAAAGCCTGGCAAAGTCACAACAAAAAAAAGAGAATTTTAGACCAATATTCCTGATGAACATTGATGCGAAAATCCTCAATAATTTACTGGCAAACCAAATCCAGCAGCACATCTCAAAGCTTATCCACCACAATCAAGTCGGCTTCATCCCTGGGATGCCAGGCTAGTTCAACATACACAAATAAATAAATGTAATGCATCACGGAAACAGAACCAATGCAAAACCACATGATTACCTCAACAGATGCAGAAAAGGCCTTTGACAAAATTCAACAGTGCTTCCTGCTAAAAACTCTCAATAAACTAGGTATTGATGGAACGTATCTCAAAATAATAAGACCTATTTATGACAAACCCACACCCAATAACATACTGAATGGGCAAAAACTGGAAGCATTTCCCTTTGAAAACCGGCACAAGACAGGGATGCCCTCTCTCACCACTTCTATTCAACATAGTGTTGGAAGGTCTGCCCTGGGCAATCATGCAAGAGAAAGAAATGAAGGGTATTCAATTAGGAAAACAGGAAGTTAAATTGTCCCTGTTTGCAGATGACATGATTGTATATTTAGAAAATCCCATCGTCTCAGTCCAAAATCTCCTTAAGCTGATAAGCAACTTCAGCAAAGTCCCAGGATACAAAATCAATGTGTGAAAATCACAGGCATTCCTATACACCAATAACAGACAAATAGAGAGCCAAATCCTGAGAGAACTCCCATTCACAATTGCTACAAAGAGAATAAAATACCTAGGAATCCAACTTACAAGGGACGTGAAGGACCTCCTCAAGGAGAACTACAAACCACTGCTCAACAAAATAAAAGAGGACACAAACAAATGGAAGAACATTCCATGCTCGTGGATAGGAAGAATCAATATTGTGAAAAACGCCATACTGCCCAAGGTAATTTATAGATTCAATGCCATCCCCATCAAGCTATCAATGACTTTCTTCAAAGAATTGGAAAAACTACTTTAAAGTTCATATGAAACCAGAAAAGAGCCCACACTGCCAAGACAATCCTAAGCAAAAAGAACAAAGCTGGAGGCATCACACTACCTGGCTTCACACTATACTACAAGGCTACAGTAACCAAAACAACATGGTACTGGTACCAAAACAGAGATGTAGACCAATGGAACAGAACAGAGGCCTCAGAAATAACACCACACCTACAACCATCTGGTCATTGACAAACCTGACAAAAACAAGAAATGGGGAAAGGATTCCCATTTGATATATGGTGCTGGGAAAACTGGCTAGCCATATGTAGAAAGCTGAAACTGGATCCCTTCCTTACACCTTACACAAAAATTAATTCAAGATGTGTTAAAGACTTAAATGTTAGACCTAAAACCATAAAAACTCTAGAAGAAAACTTAGGCAATACCATTCAGAACATAGGCATGGGCAAGGACTTCATGACTAAAACACCAACAGCAATGGCAACAAAAGCCAAAATTGACAAATGGGATCTACTTAAACTAAAGAGCTTCTGCATGGCAAAAGAAACTACCATCAGAATGAACAGGCAACTTACAGAATGAGAGAAAATTTTTGCATCTACCTATCTGACAAAGGGTTAATATCCAGAATCTACAAATAACTCAAACAAATTTACAAGAAAAAACCAATCCCATCAAAAAGTGGGCAAAGGATATGAACAGATACTTCTCAAAAGAAGACATCTATGCAGCCAACAGACACATGAAAAAATGCTCATCATCACTGGTCATCAGAGAAATGCAAATCAAAACCACAATGAGATACCATCTCACACCAGTTAGAATGGCGATCATTAAAAAGTCAGGAAACAACAGACGCTGAAGAGGATGTGGAGAAATAGGAACCTTTTACACTATTGGTGGGAGTGTAAATTAGTTCAATCATTGTGTAAGACAGTGTGGTGATCCCTCAAGAATCTAGAACTAGATATACCATTTGACCCTGCAATCCCATTACTGGGTATATACCTGAAGGATTATAAATCATGCTGCTATAAAGACAAATGCACACGTATGTTTATTGCAGCACTATTCACAATAGCAAAGACTTGGAACCAACCCAAATATCCATTAATGATAGACTGGATTAAGAAAATGTGGCACATGTACATCATGGAATACTATGCAGCCATAAAAAAGGATGAGTTTATGTCATTTCCAGGGACATGGATGAAGCTGGAAACCACTATTCTCAGCAGACTATCACAAGGACAGAAAACCAAACACCACATGTTCTCACGCATAGGTGGGAATCAAACAATGAGATCACTTGGACACAGGGCAGGGAACATCACACACCAGGGCTTGTCAGTGGGTAGGGGGCTGGGGGAGGGATAGCATTAGGAGAAATACCTAATGTAAATGATGAGTTTATACTAAGCAGCAAACCAACATGGCACATGTATACCTATGTATCAAACCTACACGTTGTGCACATGTACCCTATAACTTAAAGTATAATAAAAAACAAAAATAAATAATTATAATAATAATTAAAAAAAGAAAAACAGGAATTTGAACTGCATGGATCCACTTATATCCACTTATATCAGCAAGACCAAGCCCTCCTCTTTCTTCTCTGTCTCAGACTACTCAATGTGAAGATGATGAGGGTGAAGACCTTTATGATGATCCACTTCCACTTAATGAATAGTAAATATATTTTCTCTTATGATTTTCTTAATAACATTTTCTGTTCTCTGGATTACTTTATTGTAAGAGTGCAGTATACAATACATAATACAAAATATGTTGATCGACTATGTTATCAGTAAGGCTTCCGATTATCAGCAGGGCAGTAGTAGTTAAGTTTTGGGGGAGTCAAAAGTTATAAACAGCTTTTCAACTGTGTGTGGGGGCTTTCAGTGCCCCTCACCACTACATTGTTCAAGGGTCCACTGAAATTTGATAACTACTTGAACACTTTTTAGGGCCGGATACTACTTGAAAACCTTTCTTTTGGGACTTTATATTCTAGCAGCCTTAACTAGTTAAGACCATTTTAAACGGCTTTTTAAGCACTACACTTCCATCTGACTCTAAAGAAGATCCACATTTAGTTCAGGTGCCAAATAACATCTACCTGAGACCCAAGGATTTGTAAGATAACAAAACTAAAACCAAACCTAATTAAGCAAACTAAAAATATTAGGCTAGTTTAGTTTACATGCAAAAACCAGAGACCTTATCTAACTCTGCTAGTAAAGAAATTGAGAAATTAAATCTATGCTTGAAAGTACTGAGTTGACTTAGATAAGGCAGCTAAAATGGAAGGAAAGACAAGTCTTAACAAAATATTCAATTCAGAATTGGGAGTTAGTGTTCCCAGTGACCTTGTATTGTGGAAAAGCATATAAGTGTCAAGGTTTCTTAGACAATGTGACCACAATAGTAGCTTAGACCGCCTATCTCTTTATGCTTGTGCCATCAAGCTCTGCCAATATATGGGATATTTAGAAGAAACTCAACTTGCATAAGTAGATTGAGCTAAGTGCAAGTGGAATCTTGACATCTTAATGAACTTGACTGGTAAACACAAATGTATGTAGAAATATTCTACAAGCCCTTCACAAATATTAGCACCCTGTGCCTGGAATTCACACATATTTCGCCACTGGGCTGCTCTTGCTCTTTCTGCCTTTCTCAGACTGTCTTTCTTCTCATGGCTTCTTTCATTCATCCAGATTTACAGCCTGTTCTAAATGAGTCTGTTTGGCTTTGACTTGAACCTCAATTCCAGGTCACAGCTTACCCATTTTCTCATGGACAAGAATCTCTAATACAGATAGCAGACACAATGACCCCTGAATCTCACCTGAAGCTCTGTAGGAATTCTCTCCCCTCCTATCAGGAAAGAAAAATCATTCCTATTGCTGAACTTCCATGAGGTCAACGGAAATTACAATTTTAAAAGTGATTTATAGATCAATAAATATTTATCATTATTTCAGTTTCTCCACTGAGGTACATAAACTTCCTAATGAGTTTGAAATATAAAGCAGTTGCTAACTTTGATATGGAACTTATTAGCTGATAGAGAATTACCAAAAGAATACAATTTCCCTGAAAGCTGGTAATGAATATATGTATGTCTCAGAATTGTCCTTTAATTTCTGGCTACATAGCAAAAATATAACTTTTATTTGATTTTATTTGGCTCTGTGAAAGTGCATTTTCTTTCATGAAACCACAAATTCAAGAGTGGGAGCTACCACTAGTGATGCAAATTTGGAATTAGTATTGATACATGTTGATTAAAAATATCCCACAGGTATTGAAATGAGACCTATCAAGTAGCACTACTGTCATTGATTTGCTGAAAAATGATCAATGACTAGTAATATGCTTTTAATGGTATACTTTTATATGTAAATTGATTAAAACTTTAAAATTAATTTTAAATGACTTTCAAACTAGAGATTTTACTATAGAATAGGCTATACCTTGTATTTTATAAATTTCAATATTCATATAACATGAGTACATACAATGTCTGATTGAAAGGCCCATTACTGAAAAATCTTAATGCAATGGTCTAGAAGACAAACTGTCTGTACAAGGAAAAAGAAAGAATTACTATGAATATTAGATTGTAACAACTTGCACATAGTTATGTTTATGTGACCATTTCTCATTGATAAATATAGATGAACACATAGAGACAGAACCTATAGACTCACTGCCCTGCACATCACAAATGGCCTTCACTACAGAAATATATTCAGCAAGTTACTCCAAGACTAGAAGCAAATAATCTATGGAGAAAATAAAAGCATATGCTGTTGCAATAAATTTTTTTGCATCTGAATATATTTCATGCATAACATGTGTTTTTCTCTCTAATTCCCTAAATGGCTTGGGACCTGGATATGCTCCTATTAGGATCAATAGACCACTATATTCTACTATTTTCTTTCTGTATTCTACAAATAACTAGGCCTGAGGAAACTGCACAGGTATGATAAAGAACAATTAGAGAGTCAAAAACGAATGTATACAATTCGAGTTAGTAATCAGACTGGGAGAGGTACATTGCTAACACTGGGAAAACCTAAAGCATATATACCTGTGATAACAAATAACATTTTTCTTATATTTGAAAGCATGATATAGGGAGATAGGGTTAAAATGAACTTCAACGTTAGTTGTAATTTTTCAGAAATTGAAGACTTAAGGTTGCTATTGCTTTTGTGTTTAATTTACCTACTGCCATGCCCTTAAGTCCTTCACCAAATATATAGGCAGAAAGAAAAAACAACCACACAAATTGACAAAATGTTTTAATCGAATAAGGAAAATGTAGCATTCATGAAGATGTAAGAGTTGAGGGAGAGGGTGGCATGAATATGCTGACTTCCACATGATTTCATGCCCCCATGAATTCTTCTCAGGGGTAAAGCAAATGTTTTCACTATCAGAAACGCAGTAAATACCAACATGTTAGCAGATGATATTACTTACACACTCTATGAAACATAAGTCTTGTTTCTATTTTGTTCTACAGTATAAAAAGAGAAAGTCTGTCAGGAAAGAAACTAAAAATGAAGAAAATATGAGTCTTGTCTAACTGAAAAGCCTACCAGTATCAGGCCCCAACATTCATCATATTTAAAATTCCAATTATAAATCCCTCAATTCGAACCTATCTTTTAGCATACTTTTAGATAATTTTGTCTTACTTTTTAGTTTGAGTGGACCATGATCAGCTATCTCTAAGGCCAATTCTAATATCCTGTTAATTGTTTTTTTAAAGTGCATGCTTCTCTTGTCTTCCTGAGCCACGTTTTCTACAGTGATATGGCTTAAAGGGAAGGCAGCATATGAGAGGACACCGTTTGGTCTTGTCTTCCCTGGACTCCTCAGGACACCAGATTCCAGGGTGGATTTGTAGTCCATTCTTGGTACTGTGTGCCCCTTTCCTCAGGTGTTAGGCTCTTGGTTTTCCTGGCTTTGCCCTTAATTTCAGATAAACCATCATTGTTAAATAGATGTTTCTGGACATTCTAAGTTTTGGATTCTGTACAAGACGGTAGCCAAATAAATAATTTGTACATTGCTTGAGTTTGGGTATTTCTGTGGTTGGATAGTTTGGAAATTTAAGAAAGTCATTTGAGCAATATTTTGAAATTGAAACGAGAAAAGGACTTCAAAGCACCAATGTAAATATTCTGCTTTTCTAAGAAAATGGTTTGTAATTTAGGATTTGCTGTTAAGTGTAGATGAGAGTTGCTAGCTTACCTGAACCAGCTGCTACCACTTCATTTTATGCTCATAATAATGAAGTGAGAATTTTAGCAAGTGAAAACTATTGTTTAAAACCTAAGAACTGAAAGCATCTGTCCAACAGTGTATTCAGGGCCAAACCTAATGGTTTACAAAACAGATGATGAGTGTGTACATGTTATGAATTGCTGCCCTATGATGCCTTCCTAGGTTTTGTATACAAAGTGGGGAAAGTTTTCATTCTACTGTGTGACTCATCAATACAACAGATGAGATGTTTGATAGAAACATTGCTGTCATTTCTAATGAATTCATAAGCTATTGTTCAATTCTCTTTTATGCTACAAGCCCAGCTGAGAGCCCAAGAGTTTGTGTTTAATTAGACACAGCACATGTCTATCTTTCACTAAACATCAGGATGATGACCAATACAATTTTTCAGAAACACTAATTTCTTAAGCTTGTCAAGTATGATTTAAGGAGACCCAATTTAATTCCTTAGAAGAGCCAATTTTTACATAAACTCTTTTACACTTTCTATTCATTATTCAGTATAGTTTGATTTCCCTTTGAGTATAATCAAAGAATAGGTTTAATGCAGTCCCCAAACTGACAAGAAGCTATCGTTGATAGCATGAGTGAAAACAGAAAGATTGGTTATAGAAAGAAAACATAAGTGGTGTTTGAATTGAACTTTGAGGCTGAAAGAGAAAGAATTTAGAGAACAAGTGCCAGTATTAGTACCTTCCAAGGAAGGTAGCTTTAATTTGCATTTAGGTACCAGTCGGGGATGAGAATTGCTAGCTCATCTGAAGCAGCAGATATAATCATATTTTATACCAAGAGTGACACAAAATATCAGGTTTTTCTCCTAATTGATTGAAAGTGCAGTCATGGCTCTTTATGATCTTCTTTCTTTTTTTCTCTCTCTATGGCTCTTCTTCTCATTAGGGTCTAACTGGAGAACTTTGTTTTTCAGGGTCAAGCCACTGAACTGACTGTGCACACATTCTTGGCTTAGTTAGCTGCAAAGTACCTAGAGGTTGCAGTTAGTAACAAATTCAGCTTCTGCAGAATCATGCAAAGGGGAGTGTCTCTTACTTTCATTATTTTTTTTTCTTTAGAAAAAAATGGCTTCATTATCTGGGAACAGAAAATAAACTTTGAAGTCGATCTTCTTTGGTGGTTTAATGTCTAACAAGATTATAGGAATCTTGT
>NW_016812332.1:4473209-4518874 GCF_001698545.2 Rhinopithecus bieti | reverse complement strand
CATTGATTTCTCTATTGAAAAGGAAGACAAAAGGGGACAAAATTCATTTAGGATGAATCTATCTATCTTATCTATCTAGATCTTACATATGGCATTTTCTTTAGCTAGTTGCTTTAATGATTTAGATTTTGATTTAGAACAATTCATATTTTATAGATACTTGATTAAAAATACAAAAAATATAAATACATACTACAATAGATGACATAATAAGTGAAACTTGCAGAATGGGATAACCTTGTGTGTTTAAATTTCTTATAACCAAAAATATTTCCGATGTTAGCACTTGTAAATTATGGTTATTGGTTTCTGGAATCAATGTGATAACCTAAGACTACATGGAATCTACCTGTTTCCAAATTTCTCAATGAGGTAGCTCAAACAATGCCTAGAGCCACATGTTAAATATGTGTGTCTCTTCCACCACAGATAATTATAGAGGGATCCTATCAATGGGTTGAGCCAGATGAGAATTTACTCCTATCCACTAAAGTACCACTGCCCCACCTCTATCCAGCAGGTTTGATAAAAAAGTCTACCTGCAACTGTGGATCTGTCTACGGCACCCATAAGAAAACCATCTGTAAACCCTCAGCCCATGTTTTAAGGCAAGCAGCTTCTGTCTGGTACAATCATTGAAGAAACTGGTAAAGAAAAAAGAGAAAAAACAAATGCATAAGTTAAACCCCACATTTTGGGGATTAAAACTAGAGAAAAATGGGGCGTGTAAGTTTGTACTAATAAATGCAAAATTCGAAAACTTTTCTAAAATATAGATTCAACCTGTAAAAAGTAAGTGCTATAAGAACCACAAGTAAATATGGGAGAACATTTTTATGTCTCAGGGTGGTAAATGTCTTTACGAGCATAACTCCAAATTCAGAAGCAATAACAGAAAAGATTTACAATAAACTATTTTTAAAAAGCAAAAGCTTCTCCATGTGAAAACATACAAAAGTCAAGAACAAGCAAACAGCAAACTGGTGAATTCTTTTTGTAGCACACATAAGACTCAAAATGTTAATTTCCTTATTATATGAACTGTCCTTATTAATCAATAAGAAAAATATTAACAACCCAGTATAACAATGGACAAATTACATACACAGAGAACTCACAAATAAATGACCAATATACAAACGGAAAGATGTTCCAGATTGTTAAAATCAATGATTAAAAAAAAAAAAACAACTATGAGTGATCAGTGCTTCCCCGGGCAGATTGAGAAAGAATTAAATGATAAATAGTATCAAATATTGGAGAGGATATGGGAAGCAAGCACTTTTATACCCAGTACACATTAGTATAAATTGGCCCATCTCTTCTGGTGAGCAACTATGTAATGATTCAAATATTTAAGTAGGCACACTTTGACTTAAAACCACAAATTCTAGAAATTTATTATAAAGAAATAATCAACAAGTTAAAAGGATATTTACTGTAGCATTGTTTATAATAGTAAAAATTAGAAACATCTTAATTATCCCTTGATAGGGTTTGCTTATATATATATATACACACACACACATACACACACGCACTACATATATAGAGAGTATATACATATATATAGTATATACATATATATGTACACAATTTGTAAAATATGAATTTGAGTTATATAGATGGATAATGACAAAGGATCAATCCAGACTGCTGCCTATTTTTTGTTAATTAAGTTCAGTTGAACTCGTGCCACACCTATTCATTGACTCATTGGGTGTGGCTGCTTTTGTGCTGAAAGGTAGAAATGAGTAGTTATGATGGGGACACAAAGTCTGTAATATATATCTGGCTCTTCACAGAAAGTCCCCAACTCCTCTTCCACTGATAGAGTTTACATTGTTATTACATAGCAAAAACAAAAACAAACTATTTTTAAACAAATATATATATGATATCTCATTTTATTGCACTTTGCTTCATTGCGCATCACAGACATTGTGTTTTTTACAAATTGAAAGTTTGTGGCAATTCTGCATTAAGGCTATAGGTGCTACTCAATTCATGTCTCTGTGTCACATTTTGATAATTGTTGCAATGTTTCAAACTTTTTGAATATTATTATATGTGTTATGGTGATTTGTCATCAGTGACCTTTGATGTTGTTATTGTAAAGTGAATTTAATAAATGCTGTGTGTGTTCTGACTACTCCACCAATCGTTCCCTGACTTTCTCCCTCTCCTCGGGCCTCCCCATTCCCTGAGACACAGTATTAAAATTAGGCCAATTTAATAACCCTACAATGGCCTGTAGGCCTTCCAGTGGAAAGACGAGTTGCACATCTCTTACTTTAAATCAAAACCTGAAATCAGTTAAGCTTGGTGAGGGAGGCATGTTGAAAGCCAAGATAGGCTGAAAGCCAGGCTTCTTGCTCTAGTTATCCAAGATGTAAATGCAAAGAAAAAAATTCCTGAAGGAAATGAAAAGTGCAACTCCAGTGAACAGATATATGATAACGAAGCAAAACAGCCTATTGCTGATAGGGAGAAAGTTTTCGTGGTCTAGATAGAAGATCAAACCAGCCACAACACCCCCTTAAGCCAAAGCCTAATCCAAAGCAAGGCCCCAGCTCTCTTTAATTCTATGAAGACTGAGAGAAGTGAGAAAGCTGCAGAAGAAAAGTTGAAAGCTAGCAGAGGTTGGCTCATGAGGTTTAAGGAAAGATGCTGTCTCTATAACATAAAAGTGGAAGGTGAAGCAGTTAAGGGCTAATGCAGAAGCTGCAGCAAGTTAGCCAGAAGATCTAGCTACTATCATTGATGAAGGTGGTTCACTAAACAACAGATTTTCAATGTAGATTTTAAAAACCTTCTATTGGAAGAAGATGCCATCTAGAACTTTTATAGCTAGAGAGAAATCAATACCTGGCTTCAAAGCTTCAAAGGACAGTCTGACTCTCTTGTTTGGGGTTAATGCAGCTGGTGACTTTAAGGTGAAGCCAATGCTCATTGACTATTCTGAAAAACTGAGGGCCCTTAAGAATTATGTTAAATCAATTCAGCCTGAGCTCTATAAATGGAATAACAAGGTCTGAGTGACATCACATCTCTTTACAGAATGTTTTACTGAATAGCTTAAGCCCACTGTTGAGACCTACTGCTCAGAAAAAACGTTCCTTTCAAAATATTACTGCTCAGTGAAAATGCACCTGGTCGTGGAAGAGCTCTGACAGAGATATACAGAAAGATTAATGTTGTTTCCATGCCTACTAACACAACATCTATTCTGCAGTCAAGGAATTATTTCAAGTCTTATTTAAGAAATACATTTCTGTAATCCTAGCACTTTGGGAGGCCAAGGTGGGTGGATCACGAGGTCAGTAAATCGAGACCATCCTGGCTAACACGGTGAAACCCCGTCTCTATTAAAAAATATAAAAAATTATAGCCTGGCGTGGTGGCGGGCGTCTGTAGTCCCAGCTACTCGGGAGGCTGAGGCAGGAGAATGGCGTGAACCCGGGAGGCGGAGCTTACAGTGAGCCAAGAAAGCGCCACTGCACTCCAGCCTGGACGACAGAGTGAGACTCCATCTCAAAAAAAAAAAAAGAAAGAGAAAAAAAGAAAAGAAATACAGTTCATAAGGCTATAGCTGCCATAGAGAGTGATTCCTCTGATGGATCTGGGCAAATACAATTAAAAACCTTCTGGAAAGGATTCACCATTCCAGATGCCATCAAAACCATTCAGGATTCATAGGAGAAGGTCAAAATATCAACATTAACATGAGTTTGAAAGTTGATCCCAAGCCTCGTGGATGACCTGAATGGGTTGGAGACTTCAGTGGAGGAAGTAACTGCAGATGTAGTGGAAACAGAAAGAGAACTAGAATTAGAAGTAGAGCCTGAAGATGGAACTGAATTGCTGCAATCTCAAAATAACACTTGAATGAATGAGGAGTTGCTTCTTGTGGATGAGCAAAGGAAGTAGCTTCTTAAGATGGAATCTACTCTTGGGAAAGATGTTATGTACAATGTTGAAATGACATCAAGGAATTTAGAATATTCTATTAACTTAGTTGATAAAGCAGCATTAGGGTTTGAGAGGATTTACTCCAATCTTGAAAGAAGTTCTACTGTGGGTAAAATGCTATCAAATAGCATCTCATACAACAGAAAAATCTTTTTTTTCTTTTTTTCTTCTTTTGGAGACAGAGTCTCCCTCTGTCACCCAGGCTGGAGTGCAGTGGCATGATCTTGGCTCACTGCAACCTCCAGCTCCTGGGTTCAAGCAATTCTCCTGCCTCAGCCTCCCGAGTAGCTGGGGTTACAGTGACATGCCGTCACACCTGGCTAATTTTTTTTTTTTTTTTTGTATTGTAGTAGAGACAGAGTTTCACTGTGTTGCCCAGGCTAGTCTCGAACTCCTGAGCTCAGGCAATCCACCTGCCTCGGCCTCCCAAAGTGCTAGGATCACAGGCATGAGCCACCACGCCTGGCCAAAAACTCTTTCATGAAAGGATGAGTCAATCAATGAAGCAAATTTAATCCTTAAAAAGAATGCCACAGCCATTCCACCCTTCAGCAACCACCACCAGGATCAGACAGCAAACAGTCAACTCTGAGGCAAGACCGTCTACCAGCAAGATTACGACTCACCAAGGGCTCAGATGATTATCATTTATTTTTTAGCAACAGAGTGTTTTTCAATTAAAGCATGTACATTATTTTTTAGACATAATGCTATTACAAACTTAGTTGACTGCCATATAGTATAAACATAACTTTCACATGCAATGGGAAACAAAAAATAATGTTACTCACTTTATTGTAATATTTGCTTTATTGCAGTGGTCTGGAACTCAACCCACAATATTTTAAGGTATGCCTGTTTACAAATATTCTAGAAATCTTTAATAAAAGCATCATAAGTGAACTTACCCGAATCTGTCTTGGATGTTTAAATACTCTGAAATACGTTTGGATCACTGATCTGAACATAAATTTTCAATATAGATATCACCATATGAATGCAAACGTATACTGCAATGCAGAGATAGGTTTGGTATATACATATATTGCAGTGCAGAGATACGTATTTGGTATACACGATAAAGTGGAATCTAAACTCAATTAATAAGGGAGAAGATTTTATTTCGTTGCATTTCCTCTATAGAAAGGTTTTATATACTTTGCTTCTTTCTCTTAAAATTTAAATGGAAGAAAATAAAAAAATTTGGATTAATACATTAAGAACATGTTGTTAAATATGTATGCCAGAACGTATAATACAACATCTAATCTGAAAATGGACATACTCTTCTAGCTAATTTTCTATTCAATCTGTTCTATTAAAATAATTATTCTTTCTTAAGTATAGTAAAATCTTAAAATGAAATTCATAGACATGTTGATATGTATGACTGAATCATCACCTAATTGAATGCAATAACTTTTTATTATAATTGACAAGATTGGAAGTACTGCAATTTTATTATAACACATTTTTATTATAATCCTTTCTGCTATAGCCAAAACAGTTTCAGAATGGTCGAGTTCAGAAGTAAAAAAAAAGAAAATTAACGCAACATCACATTTTTAATCATTCAAGAGCACCTTATTTAGTCACATACAGCCAGTCCCCTCTTGCATATTTTCCCACTTTAGGGTTTTAGAAGGAAAAAGCTGACATTTCTCTCCACAAAGTTTCTTTCCCAGTAGGCTATCACTAATGTCAACAAAAGCAGCAGGAGTTCCTCTGAAGATTTGGAAAGAGCAGTTGAATAGGCAAGAATGACCCCTGTTTGCTTTGAGTAAAATGAAGTGTTTACCTTTATATCCAACAGTTCCAGAGAATTTCCTGGAGGAAAATTATACTTTAAATCAGTACTCTTCAAATGTTGTCCCTTAGGACACTAGAGTCCTGTGGTAGTGCTTCAGGGGCTGTTCAAAAACTTCAGTTTCTTTAAAAATATTTAAAACTATTTTAAATCCACAATTAAAATCAAGCATATATCTGTGAGTTTTATATCAAATTCTGATGCACTGGAGAACACCAAACCCCTTTGTTTGGGCCCCTCCTTCATTTTTGTGCAGACTTTAAAATAAAACTCCTCCTTCCCCCCACCAACCCTGCACATACTTGAGTATTGGAAATACGTCATCACTTGGGAGAATTATATTTCTGCATTGCTTTCTAACATTTAAATCCAGATTGACGTATGTCGATTTCTATAAAATTTAGGGAGTCCTCCTTGGTCACAAAGACACTACGCATGCTATCTAGAAGTTTTCTGCATGCACCTGTCCATTCTTTATAGTTTTCCTGCTCTTCCGGGTATCATCTTTCATGTTGACTGCTGAAAGTTGTTAAAGCAGTGACCAAGTGTTATACTGAGGCCTTAAGTTGTTTATAGGTCTCCATCAGAGCTCTGAGCTCCAGACAAGATGCTCAAGTGAGCAACAGTCATTTGAGCAGTAATAAATTCATCACATACTACATTGTCATATAGGTAGCTTGGTACAGATTAGGAATTCTGGGCACCTTCAGTCATACATTTATATTCAGAATAGAAACGTCAATCACTTGTAATGATTTAACTATGAATAAAAAATTCCCTTCTTGTTTCAAGTTCCTAGATTAGTTTAATTGAAGAGCAAACAGAGGGGACAAGGTAAGCAGCTAAAAATTACCATTTTCAAATACTTATTTGTATGAAATAGAATTTTCTCAATATTGTTCAATCTTCCCAAAATCTTTCCTGATCTATTCCCCTCTTGGCCCCCACTGAAATTGGACACCTTTTCCTAACCCTATTTTTCTGAATTCTGAACATATTTTCACTATGATAAAAGGAATGTGGCCTTTGGAATGACATCAACCTGTCTAATCCCCACTACCTGGCCTTAAGACCTTTGGTTAATTATTTATCTTTTCAGAACCTCAGTTTCCCTAACAGCAAACCAATGCAGGTGTGAAAACTGAATGAGATTATTATATAAGTAGTGTAGCACAAAAAATGTTATCTTTCTTTTTCTTTTATGAAATACACAAAATTTCCTATACTTTGGGAGAATCTTTTCTTCTGCCCTGTTAAATTATAAGCTCCTTGATAACAAAGAATATTCAACCATGTACCAGTTTTCAGAAAGTAGGCATCCAATGTTATTTATTGAAATAAAATATAATAAATGGATTATGGTAATAAAGGTCAATGTGATTGCTTATTTAATTAATTAATTTACTTACTTTTGAGACAGAGTCTCACTCTGTTGTCTAGGCTGGAGTGTAGTGGCTGGATCAATGCTCGCTGCAGCCTCAACCTCCAGGGCTCAAGCAATCCTCTCACTTCAGCCTCCCAAGTATCTGAAACTACAGACGCATGCCATCATATTCCTTTTTTTTTTTTTTTTTTTTCTTCCGTAGAGATGAGGTTTCACCATATTGCCCAGGCTGATCTCGAATTCCTGAGTTCAAGCAATCCTCCAGCTTCCACCTCACAAAGTGCTGGGATTATAGGTGTAAGCCACCACACCGAGCATGGTAGTTTAATAGGTAGGTTTCTTGCAATAATAAAGTAAACCTCATAGTCTGAATTGTAGTTTTCTTCCCAAAAATTGAAAATAAAACAACTTGGACTTCTCACACTTCATAACACATATGGGGAAGGGTGATAAATAATAATAGACTATAACTCTTAGGGAAAATATTCAATTTTTACATATCAGCAACTCTCATTTCATAGGAATAATAATCATGATTTGCCATAAAATATTGACTGGATACAGTGGCTCATGCCTGTAATCCCAGAGCTTTCTAAAAGCTGAGGCAGGAGGATTGCTTGAGGCCAAGAATTGAGATCAGCCTGGGCAACATAATGAGACCTCATCTCTATGAAAAAAAAAAAAAAAATTAATTAGCTGGCAAGGTAGGAAAATCATTTGAGCCCAGGAATTTGAGGCTGCAGTAAGCTATGATTGTGCTGCTGCATTCCAGTCTGGGAGACAGAGCAAGACATTGTCTCAGAAAAAAAAAAAAAGAAAATAAATTTTACAAGACAATAAGCGCTTGGAAGAACTACAACAAAAACCACACTTATCTGAGAACCAGTCAGTATTCTCAATAGCATTGTGTATTAAAATATAAATAAAAGTAGTATTTTATTTTCTCTCAAACTAGAAAACCATTGCAGGATTGTGAGAATTCCTGATGGATTAAAACTTGTGTATGAATAAAAAACAGAAGTAAACTTAGTGTCTAATATTTCTTTGTTCATTGTACTATTTTCCCAATATAGCAAGTTTAAAATTTTTGAAGAATATTAAAAAAGGCAAAAAAGTAACACTTATGATAGGTACCTCAACTACAGTTACATATATTATTTAACTCAGTTTTTAAAAAAGGAGCATGAGGAAATAAATTATTTTAAGGTCTTACAGTTTATTTCAAACTCAGAGCAGACATAAAACACGGGTCATACGAATGTGAAACACCTAGTTTCCTGACTGTTCAAATAAGTTGGGAAACTTCTACAGCAGAGAGACATTGCTCAACAGGCTACGCTCAGCTCTGTGCTTGTGAGAGACATAAAATGTTGCTAAGAATCAAGACATGATAATACTAGTACCTTTTAGGAAAAGTTGTGTTTACTGAAGCCTGTAATGCAGGAGAAAATAAACGGCACTTAAATCATCCCCCTGACCTCCAGAAGTTTATATGTTAAAGAACAACTGCATAAGAAGGTTTCTACTAAATTATTTTTTATCAACAATCATTTCATGTTCTTTTAATTAAACTAATCATAATCATTTGGGGAAGTATCCATGGGAAAGAGCATTAAAAAATGAAAAATAAATGATTCTGATACATGGGTTCCCTTTGTACTGAACAGCTGAACAGGAGTGGATTGGAAGCAAACTGAAAATAGGACAAGAAGGTGTTAGGTTCTGGATGGTGCTAGAAATTCATGTAGAGCAGCTCTAAAGAGAGTGGTGGAGCCCAGGGTACCTGCCCCACTTCAAGTGTTCTTAGCTTCTTCCTCATTTTAAAAGTTTAAAACACCTTAGGTCATATGTGAAATGTGGCTGGTTTTGTGCAATATAAGGTCATGTGCCCATTTACCATAATACATTAGAAGTTGAAATTCAAGATAAAATAAATAAATAAAGGAATGATGGTTGGTCATGAAGAATATGGGTAAAATAGTGACTTTTAAAAAATACAACTAACATCATGGCCATAATATCATCACTGTAGCATTTTCACAGTTTTTGAGCACAAATGATTAACTTAAATCAAACACACAGAATTGTAAAAACTGGAGAGATATGTATATGTATAAATACATTTATATATTTTATATTATATATATTTTATTACATATGTGTATATGTGTGTATATATACATGCATGTGTATATACATATAATTCTCATCATACAAACACACACACACACAGACACCTACACACCTATGTACCTGGAATCTTTCACCATTCTAGTTGTATTAGTAAAGATGGACATAGAGAGGTTAGAGAGAGAAAAGAGGAAAGAAAGAGAATTGAAACATACTGTAAATAAATAGTCTTGTTTATAGCAATTCCTTAACATTTGTTTTATAACAGTTGTTTTCATGTTCAGCCCACACCAGCTGTTCCCCAAACATAAGAGTTTTCAAAACTAATATGCTTTGCACCAACAATTCTCCATAAAATGTTTAATTCATTGTAATCTTTGTCTTATTACTGCTCTTGTTCTAACTACATCCAGCCCATCCCAAATCTCAATAGATTTTTTGGGGAAGTAGACATTTGTGGAATGGAAAAAATGGTTTACATATTTCAAAACTATAAGGTTGCTGATAAACAAGATTCGTTTAAAAAGTATGTATTTATGAGGACTGTGTTTGGCCTTTAAATGCCATTGTGAATGGCTGAGCTAGATGCATTATTAATAAATGTCATCTTTTCAAGTGAGTTCAGCATTAATATTGATATAGACTTTCCTCCTGTTCTTAATTTTGCATCTCAATAAAGATATGAATGTTGGCAAGCACTGTTATTGACAATTGATAAAATTATGCAAACACAATGTTTTTGCAGCTTTTAAGTAAATACTGCATGCTAATGAATTTCAAAGTGTTTTATGTGTTCCTGTAGGAGCTGAATTTGTGTAGGTGGACTGCACTATACATGTGCTTTTCTAAGCCTATTACACTTATCTCAGCAGAGCTGTTGTTTGCCTCCTAATAAGCAATTTGATAATTTTATCATGAGCTCTGAGGCCCTCCAAAGATCATTTATATAATGACATCTTGTGGAAGCAAGCCTCTCTAGAACTTTCTGAAGGTAATAATTATTTCATATATTTGTTCTGTAGCCACAGTGTTGTTTTCAAAAAGCTTCATGCTAATTTTCAGTCTATACTTGATGCCACAGGATTGTTCTTCAGTTGTAATAAAATAGTTTGGGCTATTTTATTACATACACACATTTTGAATTAGGTTTTTAAGATATCCAACTCTCAAAGGAAAACATTTACCTAGCTAATGATTCTTTTATATTCCTGTCCTTAAAGTTTAGGAGATAATTCAAGGAATTAGTATATCAATGCACAGAACAAAATCCAAATATAGGGAAAGTAGAAAAAAGTTAAGAGTAGCTTGTAAATACCCAATTGAGGTCATTCTATATGTACACATGAAATCTAGAATGGTTTCTTGTCTTAAAGAAATGCATCAATCTATATTACTTGAATGTTCACCAAATTTAAGAATTATGCCCTAGTGAGGGATATTCTGAAGAAAAAAAAAATCTAAAAGAAGAAAAAGGAAACTTTGAATACATTCATGGCATTAATTAGCTTAGTAGTATTATTAATTAGTTTACTCTTAAAACAGTAATCTTACTCTGGTAAGTTTGCCTCAAGATAAAATATAACTTGTTATACATAAATATTCTTCCTAGGAAAAGTCAATTAAAAATAGACTTTTAAAATTTATTTTTATTTTTTATTTTATTTCTTCTGGAGACAGGGTCTTACTCTGTTGCCCAGGCTGGACTCAAATCCCTAGGTTCAAGTGATCCTCCTGTCTCAGCCTCCTGAGTGGCTGAGACTGTAGGCACACACCACCACATTTGGTTCCCAGAGTTACACTTTATTATTTTATTTACTTCATTTATTTGAGACAGAATCTCACTCTGTTGCCCAGGCTGGAGTGCAGTGATGCCATCTCGGCTCACTGCAACCTCTCCCCTCTGGGTTACAGAGATTCTCCGGGCTCAGCCTCCCAAGGGGCTGGGATTATGGGTGCACAGCACCTCGCCCAGACAATTTTTGTATTTTTAGTAGAGATGGGGTTTCACAATGTTGGCCAGGCTGGTCTTGAACTCCTGACCTCAAATGATCCTCCTGCCTTGGCTTGCCAAGTGCTGGGATTACAGGTGTGAGCCACCATGCCCAGGCAGAGAGTTATATTTTAAGGCAAAATTAGGAGACTACCATATCAGTGGTCTCTAATCTTTATAAGTGAAAAAACATTTGTACACCTCCAATATATTTATATGTAATATATATGAAACATACATGTACACTACATATTCAAAAATATTATGTATGTCAGAACACATAAACAAAATAGGAAACTTAAAAGACTAAAAGTAAACATAGATATTTGCCTTGTCAGTCTATGAGGAGTACACTCTACTTTGGAGAACACTGTTCCATAATATTAGTAAACACCCATTGTGCCGGGTTGCATCCTAAGAATTCTAGATATATTAACTCATTTAATCCTCATAACAGTCCTAAAGGGGGACATGATTATTATGTTCATTTTACAAATGAAGGAGTTGAAGGTGGGAGGTATTCAGTGATTTGCTTAAGATCACACAACTAGGAAGTGGTATAGCTGGGATAGAAACCCAGAAAGTATAACACAGAGTCAGGGCACTCAACCTCCATGCTGCACAGAGAAATGCAATTGATTAGCCACACTCCACACTTCACTCATAACCTCGCAATCCTTTGCTCATCTCACTTCACCGCCTCCCGGACCTGTTACCTTTCACGAAATTGCACTAAAACCCAATAAAATATCTCTTTAAAATTGAAAACAAGTTATGAAAAGACAGGAGATTGCACGTACCTTTTATAATAGAAGACTATATCCTTTTCTTTACCCTGCATCTCCCCAAATGTTCTCATACTGTCCCTCCCATTGATCTCTTTAGCAGACATCAATAATGCTACAAAAGACCTCCTACTGAGAAGGAGGAAATATTTGACCCATGCAACTTTTTCTGCATTCATTAATTAGAGGATCTCCATTTTCAGAATAGTAAAGGAGGCAGTGTAATTATTTTCTTTGAACTGTGTTTTGGGGTCTAGTATAAATCCCTAGTTTCATTACTTAAAATAAAGGAAAAAGAGGACTTCTTAATATATATCCCTAGTTTCATTACCTGAAGAAAAAAAGAGGACTTCTTAATTGTTCATAGGTGACATTGTAAGACACAACCCCAAAAAAGTAAAACTATTTTGAATATGGTGTCTTCTATAATCTGACAATGGTCTAAGCAGTATTTTTATCAGTAATTCTTATTTCATAAACAGATATATGACTAATTGGTCACACTCATTAATGAAAGTATAAATGAGGCTACTTAGGGATATCTTATAAGACAATACAAAAACAACTCATAGCCCATTAGAGCAAAAAATCACAAGTCATAATCACAGAGTTAAAATACAGTTAGGGAAATCTGTCATTGATTCAGATTGTGATTGGCACCTATAGGCGCTCAATAAATAATTAGAGCTGGTACCAAGGTTACATAAAAAGTTAGATGATACCGATACTCCATCCTAGGATGTAACTATCATTAACAACATTTCTTTTTTTGGAAAAAATGGATTACCAGATTCTAATTTGGATTTCAATCAAGGTAACACTGGTGTTCCATGATTATCTCCGAAGAAAGTGATGGCTGCTCAGCAAGAAGAAATTCAGTCTCCAATCCCAGTTTTCCAAAGCCCCATTCTCCCAGTGACAGCAGCTAGCAACCACCTGAAAAGAGGAAAAATCTTCCCAAGACCCCCACAGCCAAATTTTGGAAGAAAGATAATTTGGAATCTTTCCCTAAAAGAAATTTAGTAATTTTTTTGCTATCTTAAGGGGAGGATCTCTGTTCCTAGCATACCATGGCCTTGCTATTCCCAGGCAAGATGATCCAGGATTAGTGTGTAATGACTGTTTGCTATTTCCTGTATTATGAATTTTTAAATAACATTTTCCTAGCAGGAAAGACATGTCTTTAAAGGACAAACTCCTATAAAAAAGAGTTACTGCATTTACCTTGAAGCTTGACAGGTAAGTATTTATTTCAACTAGAACACTTTCAAAGAGAAAAATTTCTAGTTACTTATTCAGCTATTCTATCAATGCTTTTCTCTTCCTTTCTTGAATCAAGGCTTTTCATTATTACTGTGACCATGATTAAAACTGAGAAGTAATAAACTGCATATATTTAAATTAATTAGAGTCTTCAAAGGTTTTCCTCTACCTCTTCTTTTCCATCTCATTTCTCTATGCAAGTTTTATTTTTTCTCAGATATAGTTACCAAATGCTTTCTTTAAATAATTACATTTGTCTGGGACTTCTTTCAAGCTATACCTATACTTGAAAATGTACCTGTCTCTAACCTCTGGTATCTTATTTTTTTAAAACACCCCTGCAATTCCACCTTTACCTTGAATCCTTCCCTAGCTTCAGGACAAAAAGCAAATCTCTACTGGTTTCACATCACAAAAACAAATTGTTTCTAAGTATCAGTCCTTCGATAACTGCTGTTACAGGGTTTGTACCATCTGTAACAAAATGATGGTACAAAATATAAGGTGTACACACATAACACACACACACATTCACACAAACCCCTCTACTGGTATAAAGGTACCAACTAAAACTAGCTTTTTGGGGGAAAGTTTAGCATTTATTCTGAAATTATGTTATTAAACTTTAAAAATATTAAAATATCCTGTTTCTTAGATAATAATGGCAATAGAAAATGAAAGTTTCTTCCTAAAAAATTTGAGTATTTGTGAAAATAAAATTTGGCTAGCCTGAAAATTTGTTTATAAGCAGAGCTTCATTATATTTGATGGCTAAAATTCTGTGGAGAACTTTAGTCTTTGAAATTCAAGTCTGGAAGCCACTGCTCAAAACAACTGACCCGACCCTTCTTTGTTAACCTGTTTGTGACATAACCCCTTCGTACCTGTTTCTTCATGTTATTTAATTAGACTTACAGGATGTCATCCTATCAACTCTATTTCCTTCATAAGTCATACTACAGAAGTACAAAAATGAAAATGGATTTATTTGTCTTAGTCTCTACAATGCCTAAACTGCATCAGGTATAGACAGATGTCTATGTACTGTCTAATGCTGGTACTAGCACATCTTTTTTTTATTTCAAAATACTTTAGGAAAATGATTTGATTTGATGGAATCATCTCTTTCAATCAATGCATTTCTAAAAAGCAGTAAGGAAACAAATATGGGCAACACTCTGTGTTAAAGCCAAAATTAAGTTGCTAACCAATTAGCAACAATTCAAAAGATGATATGTAAGGGGTTGAACATTTTCTTCATTAATAAACAGTAATGTATTCTCAAGGATTATGGCTAACTACTTCATTGTTTTATTGAAAACCTAGACAAGGCACCTCTGAAGAGCTGAGCACCTGCTAGATTCATTTAATTTGAGTTTGGGTTGGATGCCAAGAATCCTGAATTCCACTTCTATTCCCATCACTAAGCAGTTGTGTGACCTTGGATGAGTTACCTCATCACCCTGAATCTTAATTTTCTTGTTCCTAAAAGACAAGGCATGTTAGATGATTTCCAAAATCTTTTGCCTGAGATCCTGCTTTCAATGAACCCAGAAGAGAGCAAACATTGTTACTCTGCTTTTCTACCTAGAAATAATATCCCCCAAACAACCACAAAAAAGAAAGAAACAACTCCAGATTCTCAAGTTTATTTGAATAAAAAGAGCTGAGATGTAGAATTATGGTATCAACAATTCTAAATCCTGGTATTGCAGTCTCCTGGAATGACCCTAATCATCTCATTGATTTAAGTATAAATGTTGAAAAAGTTATCAAACTAAAATTTAAATATCTTTATGAAAATGATGACATATAGTAATTTAAGGAGAAGGATTTTTGCAAGATGAAATAAAACATTGGATGCTGGAACTTTTCAATGTGTTGGAATCACAGTGATTAGACAACTCCTGTAAAAGCAGAACAGTACTACAGTTATGAATATAGTCCCTGGTGACTTACTGCTTGACTCATCCAAAATCGTGCCCTTCCCACTCCAGTTAAAATGTTATCTCCCATCAAAATATGACATCTGAAAACAACATGCCAGTAACTCTAGGCCTTAGGGAACTGCAATGAATATCATTCAAATTAATTCTGACTGACATTTTGGTAAATCACCTCTTGAAGTCAGGAAGGGAACATTTTTACAGCACTTGAGGAGTGCCAAAATAGAAAGGAGTACAACCACATTCATCATGCAGGAGGTGAAGTGCCAGGCAAGTCTGAAGCCAAAAAAATGGCAGCCACATCATTTCAATTGAATGAGTGATGAGTCTTCATCAACAAGCGTGTATTGACTCCTGCTATGTAAATGGTATAACAGGTGATCTATATATGGAAAGAGAAATATTTATGTGTACTCATTTATATTTTAGGAGGGCAGTTCAACAATTAAAAGCAAGATTTTGGAATCAGAAAGAACCTCTTCAAACATGGGCTCTGTCACTTACCAGCTGCTGGGCTTTAAGAAAGTGAATTTCGCTAAGATTCAGTTTTCTGAACTGTAAAATACAGATGATAGAAATACATATTCATATGATTGATGGCAAGACTAAATAAAATGATGCCTGTACAGTGCTCAGCACAGCTCAGCATAAATTAATAAATTAATAAAAGTTAGCTGTTGTTTCTATTATATATGTTCAATTAAACCCATTACAAATAGGATTAATTATAAAATAATGACCTAGAATTCTAATTACAATTCTGTTTATAAATACTAACCCTTCCAGTGTGAGGAAACTAGTATTTACTTTAATGATATAGTTTATGGTAATACTATGCAAGTCACCATGCTGGATGCTTTACATATATATATATGTGTATGTGTGTGTGTATATATATGTCAAGATATATATATACACATATATACATACACACACATATATGTGTGTAATTTAATTCTCTTGACACAAAGAAACTAAGGTTGAGAGAGTTTGAACAATTTGCCCAAAGGTGATACAGCTAACAGTTAGAGTTAGGATTTGTCTTTAGGTCTTTCCTCAAAGCCATAAGCCTAATACTAAACTTGAATTTGGGATATCAAAACTATTACTGAGGCTGCTTCCCTCTCAAATTCATTCCCTTCCTCATCCATCCTGCAGACACTGCTCTAGTGTGGAGATATCTTCATCCCTCATCACCTTAACTGTTACGATAATGACCTAACTGAGCTCATCTCCAGGATTTCCTTGCCCCAATCCATTCTTACTTCCAGCTGGAAGAATAAACTTCTTGCAGTTCAGCCTCATGTGTGCTCCTAGTCCTCAATGTTTCCCATTACTGACAGAATTAAGTACAACACATTAGACTTTCCATCGGTATTCTCAATAGCCAGGTGTTAATCCTTCCTTTCATCCTTATTTCCCAGTTTAGTGCATTTTGAACACTCTAGTTGACCTGGATTACCCAACATTTCCTGGATAATATCCACTACCTTAGACAACCTAGACAGTGCCCTGCTTTGCTGCCTTCAACAACAACTCCCTGGTCACCCTCCCCCTGCCAGCCTCCCCGATCTAGCCCCATCAATACCTTATCCATACTCTGGGGTCTCTGCTCAATATTGCTTCATTAATAAAATCTTTTCTGATCTTTCATGACTCTTCGTGATCATTGCAATATTCACAGCTCTTTATTTTTGCTTCGACGGTGGTACTTTTCACCTTTTGATATATACTATCTTAGACTATCATTTTCTTGAAAGTAGAAATTGAGCATTATTTATTAAGCATTCCAATGAACTGAATATAGTAATAATTATAGAGAACACTTACATATGACTTATGTCCAGGCATTTTTCTAAGATCTCTAACACATATCAACTCAACCTAAACAACAAAAATATGAGACAAATGTGGTAGGCAACTTCTAAAATAGTCTACAATGATCCCTGCCTCTTGGTATTCACGTCTGTCTGCAATCATCTTTCGCATGAGCCCAGGAGTTTGAGGCTGCAATCAGTTCTGATTGCACCACTGCACTCCAGGCTGGGCAACAGAATGAGACCTTGTATCAAAAAAGAACAAAACAAAAACACAAAGAGACATCTTGTGCCTTCTCTTTGTTTGTTTGCTTGAGGGAAGATAGCTGCCATGTTGTGAGCCATGTCGGGGAGAGAATGGAGAGGACCACGTGGCAAGGAATTTAGATAGGCTTGGGACCAACAGCCAGAGAAGACCTGAGGTTGCCATTCAATCGTCCACAAAGAGCTGAATCCTGCTAAAAAGTGTGAGTTTGGAAGCAGATTCTCACTTGGTCAAGCCTTCAGCAGAAACCATAGCCCTTGCTGACACCCGAGTGCAGCCATATAAGAGACGTGGCAACAGAGGCATCCAGCTAAGCTACACTTGGATTCCTGACTCATAGTTTTGTGGTAATTCATTATGCAGCAATATACAATACAGCAAATTTTATTAGTATTTCTACTTTTCAGATGGGAACATTTAGGGTTATGAACTTAGTAAGTGACAGGAGCAGGATAAAAACCAGGATAGTTTAGTTCCAGAGTCCATGTCGCCCAGGCTGGAGTGCAGTGGTGCGATCTTGGCTCACTGCAAACTCCGCCTCTCGGGTTCAAGCAAGTCTCCTCAGTCTCCTGAGTAGCTGGGACTACAGATGTGTGCCACCACGCCTAGCTAATTTTTCTTTTTCTTTTCTTTTCTTTCTTTCTTTCTTTTTTTTTTTTTTTTTTGTATTTTTACTAGAGACGGTGTTTCACCGTGTTAGCCAGATGGTCTTGATTTCCTGACCTCGTGATCCGCCCGCCTCGACCCCTCAAAGTGCTGGGATTACAGGCGCAAACCACCGCGCCCGGCCGAGCCATTACTCTTAATCACAAAGCTAGGCTGCCTCACTAATAAATCGAAGTTCTTTCTCTAAAGTGGACCATTGATTATAATATAGCTAATGATGAAGAGTTGGCTGCAAAAGGCTTTGCAGTATCCTAATTCACAATTGTACTAATCGGTTGGTTTGTGTTGATATGAGACAGGCTTGTATTAAATATTATATATATATATATTTCAACGTGTTTATGTCTAACTTTCTAGGTAAAACTTGAGTCACTTGTGTAGCTTTTTTGAGATGTGTGTAAATGTACACCAAGAAGCTCTGTTTATCTCAGTTTAAATTTAGAGCTTAAAACAGTTGGCACTAGGTATGATGAGGCAAAAAGAGGCTTTGGAATCTCACTAATCTGGATTTGTGCCTATGCACATGACCATTTCTGCCTGTGCAATATCAGTCAAGGTGCATAACCTCTCTGAGCCATGGCTCCCATTGATGTACAATGGGAACACTAACAGTATCTATTTCATAGAGGTCTAGGTTTTGATTCTGATGTAATTAAATTGCTTAAGACAGTACCTGGTTGTTTCCTCTTTAAAGTCTTGCTGAAATCCCATGTCTTTAATAAACTCTTTGTTGGCCACAGAAGTCAAAAACAGCTGATTCCTCTTCTGAATTTCTCTAACATTTATCTGTCCTATTCATGTGACATGTAATGATTACATTATCTGTTGTAAGGCTAGAAAATATCTTAAAATCTTTATAATATTCAGTAAAATTATTCATTCAAAAATTCTTAATTGGACACCTGGTACAAGACCTGTGCCTTAGTAATGAGGGAGTCCCTAACACAGTGCTCTGAATAAAGAAAATGACCAGTAAATAGTTATTAGAATTATAAATATTTAATGTTATATTATTGCACCATCATAGGAAAAAAATTATCAACTCTCTTCTGATGCATTTTGAAAATAATTGTCCTGGTACTGGAGAAGTAGAGGGATGGCTGCACTGACTTCCTGAGTCTGTGTCTCAGTGCAGTGCAGGGTCTATATTGAATGCAGCAGTGGTGTCACCCTTACCTACATTCATCTCTGCAGCATATGAGGGAAGTTTGGAACTACAATTTCCATAAGCTCCTAGCCTTTAGATTTGGCCTGTGAGAGGCACTCCCACAGACTAAAGCTCATCTCCCAGTGGCAATGGCAGGCAGGAAACAGATTATCTGAGGTGCGGCCTGGCTTTGACTTTCTGAGGATTTCTACTAAGAATCATCCACTATGTGCTACGCGCAGCTGAGGTCATTGGCTGCAGCTTCCCTGCAAACCTTGTATCACTGAATTTCCTGGCATACTTTCTGAAAGGCCTCCTGACTTCACCCTCTCAGAATTTCCAAAAGTTGCATAATCCCTTAGTTCCATATTCAGTAATTACTAATTTCTAACCAAAATACTTTGATGGCTTTTGCTTTCCTGACTGAACTCGGACTGATATGCCAGGATAAGGTTTGGTGATTCAATGATAACAATAGTGTCGTTGCACAAAATTATTCCCCAATAGAGAATTCTTATTTTTCCCTGGGAGAAAGGACACTTACAGCAATTACAAAAGTTATAAGTGCCCTTCTAATATCAGTGAATTATGTTACTATACCTACTTCTAATGAATTTATTATTTATGTTTATAGTAGTCCCTGAAATTCTTGTTTTGTGAATAAAAGCTATGGAAGAATTGAACGTCATAGCAAAATATAATGATACAGATTATAATGAAAATACATATTTATCCCTCATATCACAGCCTGTGGCTCAGGCTCCAGAGCTAGATTGCATGGGTTCAATTTCTAGCTCTTTCACTTACTCAACCAGTATACCTATTTCCTCCTCTGTAAAATGAGAATTAAACCTTGCAGGGTAGTTGAATGGAATAAATGAGTTAATATATGAAAAGTGCTTAAAACAGTATCTGGCACTATAATAAACACTAAATATGTGGTTACTATTATTAACCATGCATAACTGTAACCATGTATAATTATAGTAAAAATAACCTGAACTGTTAGTTTTATTATCATTATTATGATTAGTCACAACAGAAGGGAAGACGGCCAGGATCCTGAATCCCCAGATCCTCACCTAAATGCCATCTGCTGCCATCAATTCCTGATACACATGGCACAAGGGAACTCCAAGCAATTGCACATTTATAACAGTCTCTTATCCTGGCAAACTTGGCAGTACCCATCAGAGGTTTCTTTTTTATCCTCTCCCATAAGCCTAGACTAGAGCAAGAAAACCACCTCTGTTCCACAGGCCCTAACTTAGAGCGAAGGCTTAAAAGATACATATGCTTAACATTTATTTACCTTGTCTTATATGCCAGACAATACGCTAAATATTCTACATGCATCAAAGCCTCATGACACCTTGGAGACAGATATTATTATTACCTTCCACCTCAATTTTAAAAAAAGATATAAACCTAAGCACAGGAAAGATTGGCATCTTGCCCAAGGGCACATAGCTGGTAACAGATAATGCTATCTACATTCAGAAGGTTGGCCTCAAGAGCCCTTGTTGTTCACCACCACACACATGCTCGGGTGGTTACACTGCCTGATGCCCTGATTTCCACAACTAGTGGAGAAGCATTTTTTAAAATCATTGAAATTGTTGAAATCTCTAAACTCTTCCTTTGTCCTCAGAAAATTGCATTCTGTAACTCGGCTTGCCTATTATGCATTTTTTTTACTTAAGGGGAAGAAAAGGTTATGTATTTTAAAAAAGGTGAGGAAGCCATTGGAGGATGCTATAAATTTATTCTGTCAGGCAGGCCAAGTTGTGTGACAGTCAAAGACATGACTTGATGCAGAGATGTGAAGTGTGACTTTTTTGACTGTCACACTGGATGAGATGGATGGATTTTGGAACACATCCCAGGAAGCTGAGATACTCATGTGGTCAAGTGTTGGGCTCCCTGATCAAATTTGACTTGCTGTCTCTGAAGTCGTTGGATTTTGCCAGCCCTCCAGATGCTGCATTGTATCTTTGCAAACACAGTTGGTCTGACACCATCTGCAAGACCCTGCATTGGGCCTAGCACTATGAGCCATTGTTTCCTGAGGAATTAATGGACATTCTCACATCCTACCTGTGTTAATTGAGTTACTTTCACACATGATAATGTGTTGGTTACCCAAGGCCTAGTTCTCACTTACACGCTCTGCACTAGATATGCATATAAATGGGAGAAATCCTAGAAGTTGCTGCCAAAATCCAGATAGCTTGCTATTCAGCCAATGATAACAACTAGTGTTTGATGAAATTATGTTTCCAGAAATAAATATGCAGTATTCATATTTTAAGGAGCAAACTGGTGAGAGATTATCTAGGCACATACTCTAGAAAGGATCTGATTCTGAATGAGCACTTGATTTTTCCATATTTCAATTCTTTGCTGTGGCTTACACTGGGAAAATGATATTTTTCCATGTTCTAGAGCTATTTCACTCTAACATCATCATGGAGCAAAATGCACGAAAATAAGCATGATTCTGGGCACATCCAAAGGCGTTTAGTTAATGAATTATCCAAGGTAGTTAGTTTTTAAGGAAATTCCACTTATCTGCTGCAATAGATGCTCTCTGATCAGAAGGAAATGGGAATAATAGCTGTCCAATTAACCCCCCAGGGAAACAGTTAAAGTATGATATAGTTAAAAGAATGTTCATCCTAAACATTTCATTTCAACTTAAAATATATGACTGTGCTTCAGTTCAGCAATAAAATAAATATTTTTCATTTCTGTGTGGACCTTTTCACTGAATATGGGCCTGTCTGCTGATTGGCATATCCCTTCATCTTTCTTGCATAAACTACCTCCATAATGCATTTTCTAGTGAGTTCCAGTTTGGGTTTCTTCAACTTATAGAGACTTACACAGAAATCTGGGAGAAGTAACCATACATGTTTTCAGAAATTTAGTTGTCACAGAAACAAAACCTTTTTTACATTAATAGTTCATGGATGTAAAATATAATTAAAATCATAAGTAATTTTGTGTGATTAAAATAACAAGTAAAAATAGTATACCTGGGTGGTTTATGCTATGGTTTAGATATGGTTTGTTTGACCCTGCCAAGTTTCATGTTGAATTGATCCCCAGTATTGGAGGTGGGACCTGGTGGGCGGTGTTTGCATCATGGGTGTGGGACATTTAATCATAAATGGCCTGGTGCCATTCTCACCAGAGGGAATGAGTGAGTTCTCACTCTTCTTAGTTCCTGTGAGAACCAGTTGTTAAAAGGAACCCGGCACCTTTTCTCTCACTTGCCTCCTCATTCCGCATACACACACTGGCTCCCCTACCCCTTCCACTATGAGTGGAAGCAGCTTGAAGCCCCACAAGAAGCAGATGCTGGCATTATGCTTCTTGGATGGCCTGCCGAACCATGAGCCAAATAAACCTTTTCTTATAAATTACCCAGGCACACAAACAGACTAAGGCAATGGGCTTGGGGACAAACACAACTAACTCTTGATAAGCGTGCAACTTTTCTCATAGGAACAGAAGTGTGTGGGATCTCTAGCAAGGGTAGCCTACTGGCCACCTGCACTCCATGTGCTATGGTCATCTGTCAGCATATTTTATGAAAGGAACAGAAAGATATGATTAATCCAACAACTTGATTGTGTATTTCTACACACTCACTCTGACTATATGTAAACATGACCTACTATGAAGTCCTCAATTATGTAGAATTTGATTATCTGGCACTTTCCCTTACCATAATTGCATAATGGAAAAAAAAAATGTCTATTTGGTATTAACCTCAAAGATTCAAAACATAGTTGGAAATATAAATTTAAAAAAAGTTTTGAATTGTCCAAACTATTTACATTACACACTAGGGTAGGTTTTAGCATCTGAAAAATTGCTAGCTATCCACAATATATCTTTTATATGTCCAAGATTGTTATATGTAGTCCAGCTGTAACACAGCTAGAATCATATTTCTATCCTTTCTTCAGGCCTAGAGAATAAATAATATTTTCTATTTTTACTTGTTATCCTAATAGGTTGAAGACAACAAACATATCTTTACTTTTAAAAGATGTCTAACTGTAGTATTTTCCTTTTGATTACAAAAATTGTGCGAGACACACTCTGGATATTTCAGGGAGACAAGAAGCTCACCTATCCAAATAATCCTCTCAGGTAATTTACGTGTTCACATAAGCCCATCAGAATTACAGGACATGGTCTTTTCACTAATACTTAACTCAAAATCAGATAAACCCCATGGATAGAGATGAGGAATTTAATCCATTCATAGATATTTTCTGAGGGCTTTCCATGTGGAAGGAAGAGTGTTTGAGATATGGGAGTGTTAGCCAATGTCACACATTTCCTGAAAATCCTAGAGGCAGTCACTCTAGTTAGCGTTGCCCATCTCATTGATAAAGAATGGCCACATACATTTAAAACCTTCATTTGCAAACTTGAAAATGGGACACTGAGGCTATCATTTTGAGTATTTCTCTACAGATTACAAAAGAGCTAACAGTTCCACAGTCTCCAGGAATTGTGGGAATTTTTTTTTATTTGTTTGGGGATGACATGGCTATTAAAAGTTTCCCTACTTCATTCTCCATGTTTTTGTGATCAAGAAATATTTTATACAGATATTTCGCATAACACCTTGATATAGAATGCAAGTTGATAAAAAATTCAACAAAAGAGATAAGAAATTATACTTTAACATAAAATTTCTATGTGACATGCTATTTATCTGTTTAATACTTCTTGCTGTGCACAACATAAAATCAGTTTGTCATAACCTTAAAGCATTCTTTTCTGGTTCTGAAAGCTCCAGAATAAACTGCCATTCTTTGACTTTCTCGAGCATAAAATGAAAACTGATTTTTTTTTCTTGGAAAAAATGAATTACCCTAGCTTGACAGAGGGTAATTAGCATACCCAATGCAAGTTAAGAGAATGGGTTGACAAGCACAAAGAAGACTAAGAAAACATGAGCAAATTTTGCATGTGTTTTAATACATAAATGATTAAAAACATAACTATATATGTTAATTGCCACCAACTGCAACACAACCCTATTGGAAGACAATATTAAGTCATGGAAAACAGTACATCTTTAATTATTTGTCTATTCTATAAACAAGTTTAATTGGAATCTAAAAACAGAAAGGGACAAAAGCTCAGTTCCTTAGGGACCAACTAACTGGAAAGGGCAGATAAAAACCTTTTGTCTAATACAGATGTACCTCCGGAGCACCATCAGAGAGCACCAGGCAGTGCAGTAATCAGTAATAAGAGGTGTTCTCATTATTAAGCTTATAAAGCATAAACCAGGTCACCACAAGCTTTGAAGGTACTGATCATCAATTATTTCGCTAATTGTTTGTTCTGTTTGCATGTCTCAGGGTAAAAGGAAAAGTCACTGAAGCGAAAAGAGACACCAATAATTGCTACCTCAGTGACAGTTAGTTTTTAGTATCTCATTATTTATGATTTGTTTTGTTGTGCATATGTGACTTTAAGTCTACTGTATTAATGTATACCCAAGAAGTCTACTGTGTAACACTTCTGAAAGAATTACACAAATTAATCAGCAAACCTAGGCATAGAATCTGCCCTGTAAAGTCCTGCAAGACTGTTATTACCATGTGTGAGAGAGAGAGAGAGAGAGTGTATGTGTGTGTGTCTGTGCGTGTGTGTGTGTGCGCGCACGCATGGGTGTGTGTATGAATTCAAGAACCTTCACTTATGGTGTTGAACTTCTTGCTGTCAAGGAAGTGCTATGTAGTCATGTTGCAGCGAAAAAATGCCAAACTTTTCTGGCCATTGTCATTTTGTTTACAAGCACAACAAGGCATTCTGACTGTCCTTGAAAATGGATTAAACTTCTCTAAAAGGCTAGGCACAGTGGCTCACGCCTGTAATCCCAGCACTTTGGGATGCTGAGGTGGGCACATCGCTGGATCTCAGAAGTTCGAGACCAGCCTGGCCAACATGGTGAAACCCGATCTCTCAAAAAAAAAAAAACAGAGAAAATTAGCCAGGTGGGGTGGCGCGTGTCAGTAGTCCCAGATACTTGGAAGGCTGAGGTGGGAGGATCACTTGGGCTTGGGATATGGAGGTTGCAGTAAGCCAAGATAACACTACTGCACTTTGTCAAAAAACGAACAAACAAAACCTCTCTGAAATAACAACAACAACTTTAAGATAATTATTNGTATGTGTGTGTGTCTGTGCGTGTGTGTGTGTGCGCGCACGCATGGGTGTGTGTATGAATTCAAGAACCTTCACTTATGGTGTTGAACTTCTTGCTGTCAAGGAAGTGCTATGTAGTCATGTTGCAGCGAAAAAATGCCAAACTTTTTCTGGCCATTGTCATTTTGTTTACAAGCACAACAAGGCATTCTGACTGTCCTTGAAAATGGATTAAACTTCTCTAAAAAGGCTAGGCACAGTGGCTCACGCCTGTAATCCCAGCACTTTGGGATGCTGAGGTGGGCACATCGCTGGATCTCAGAAGTTCGAGACCAGCCTGGCCAACATGGTGAAACCCGATCTCTCAAAAAAAAAAAAAAAAAAAAAAAAAAAAAAACAGAGAAAATTAGCCAGGTGGGGTGGCGCGTGTCAGTAGTCCCAGATACTTGGAAGGCTGAGGTGGGAGGATCACTTGGGCTTGGGATATGGAGGTTGCAGTAAGCCAAGATAACACTACTGCACTTTGTCAAAAAACGAACAAACAAAAACCTCTCTGAAATAACAACAACAACTTTAAGATAATTATTAAGTTGAAGTTAACATGAGTAATGAGTCTGGAACATCATGGAATTCCATAAAAGGATTTAATTTTCTCAGTTCTAGCCATAAAGATAAGAGGTACATTAGGATGAAGACATCACTTTCTTAGAGGTGTGGAAGTCATAAGCTCACAACACAGTCATTTCTGGCCATTTATAACTTACAAGGCAACACTTCTATATTATTCTCCCTTCTATTCAGTAATGTTTCATTAACAGATTAAATATTACCTGAAACTAAAGGCTTCATTACTTATTGTTAAACTGAAAACAGAAATTCTCTAACAAAGAATGTTTTTAAGTTATGTTCAGAGATGAACATTTATACATTATAAAGGCTGGGGAAACTGCTAGAAGATGGTGTTTATGTATGTCTTAAGTCAAGGAAAATACTATTTTGTCTACATCAGACTTCAAAAAAGTCAAGAAATCCTTTCTTTGAAGAGATTTTTCAAAGTCCTTTCGTACCCCACCGACTTAACTCTGCAGAGTGCAAAAAATGATAGGACTTTGCTTTTGCAGAGTTAATTTCTTCGTATCATATTGAAGTACTTAGATCCCCAGTATAGAGTTTTAATGGTCTCTGTCTAGAAGAAATAAAAGTAAATAAATGGCCAGGTGCTCACACCTGTAATCCCAGCACTTTGAGAGGCCACAGTGGGTGGAGCATTTGAGGTCAGGAGTTTGAGACCAGCCTGGCCAACATGGTGAAACCCTGCCTCTACTAAAAATACAAAAATTAGCCTGGTGTGGTGGTGGGTGCCTGTAATCCCAGTTACTCAGGAGGCTGAAGCAGGAGAATCACTTGAACCCGGGAGGTGGAGGTTGCAGTGAGCCAAGATCACGCCACTGCACTCCAGCCTGGGTGACAGAGCAAGACTCTGTCTCAAAAAAAGAAAAAAAAAAGTAAATAATTACCTTTGAAATAAACTTCAGTCAGTTCCAGAAACTTGACAGAGCCCATGCCCTTTCTCAATGAAGTCAACTTTTCCTGAACAAACTGTGCAGACAGGATTAAACTGATATGACAACATTTCTTGTTCTAAGGAAGGTAAAGCCCAATTCTCTTTCTAATATGAAAAAGACGAGGTTATTGAAAGATACCTGGTTTCTTTGCAAAATTAACATGGGGAAGAATTATTTAAGTACTTTGTAGGAGAATAGATTTCAGGTAACTGCACCTGTACTGTGGAAAATTACTCTTCAATTATGCAAAGTAATTAGGGTTGTTGTTCAACTGTTACGAAAAACCTGCAGTGTGCTAGAAGGTGCGTGCAACTCATGTAAAGATTCCATCATTGGAAGTGGTGAGGGAATATGATTTGAGATAGAAAGCAAAAGAAAAAAGAAACCTGCTAGGGAAGAGGTCTTTGTAAAATACTTAACTGACACACACTGAGAAACTATTTAAAACGTATCTGTTGATCACTTACAATTTACCTAGCATGCTAATAAGATTAATGAGATTTTCATGTCATTAAAATTCCCTTTTAAAGATCCCTTTTGAAGAATGAACTATGTTAAGTGGTAATATATAATTATGAATGGTCACTATATTACTTTAAATCTGAGTTTTTGAACTCTGTCTAGACTGATTTTAAAATTTATTTTTATGAGACAAAAGTAAAAGACTTATGACATGTCGTGATCATACAATAAGTAGAGGAAATACTATTACCTTAGTATTTTTAGGTATTTCTTAGTGGCAAACTCTTTATTAAATAATGCAGTGTAAACCTACAAGGAGGACTTTCTTTCACTCCAAGTTGAAGTTTTTAAATGATTTCATTGACAATGAATAAAAACTCAAGAAGAAATAATCTTCATTTCACTTCAGCTGTCTTCCACATGCCTGCTCAGTGAGATGAATCAAGGCTCTTGAAACATTTGTTTTTGGTACACATAGTAACTCTCCTTGACGGTATAGATGGCATTGAAACTGTAATCATGACCATGACTTAAGTATGATTAAGGTAATCAGACTACAATATCCATATTCCATCAAATCTGTGAGAGGAGATTTCATTCTAGGGTGTTCCCTTTGTCTTCTTCCCTTTTGTAATTCTATCATTGTCCACATTTCTATCACCATGATTGTAATCTCTGACCTCAACAATAATGAAATCAAGCAACTGCTTGATAACTGCTGTAACAGAAATTGAACTGAGCATAATTAAAGTTTGGTTTAGTACTTGTTAGTTTAAAAAGTAAAATCATCGAATCATAACTATCTATTAATACCAATTGGTAGTCTTGGCTCCATGAACTCCAGCATCTCTCTTTCACTTATACTACTCTTAGATGAATTGTAAGCTAAGTATTTGTTTCTAAGACTATCCTTTTACATTTCTCTCAGCCCTTCATAATAACAGTGACACAGAGCGCCACAAGCCTCCTGTTGAAAGTCGTAGTTTCAGTTAATTGTTGATACAAATGTGAAACCCACATTGCATGCTTTATCTTATTTTAAGGCTCATAACTGAGTTGTCCATGTTTTCTGCCTTCATTTTCTAGCCTTTCAGTGAGATAGGAAGCATGCTTTAAAAACATCACCTCCCTCAGGACTGATTGTGCCTTAGAACTTCCACTGAAGTCAATAGGTGCTTTGTGTACACTCAGACTGGACTCATAATGAGCAGAGTTGATGAGAATCCAGCTTTCCAAGGATGACTAGTGCTGAGTCTTCAAGGTCATTCATCATTTTCATCTGAGAAGGGAGACCCTTTATTTGCTCTCTCTTCTCAAATAGGTACACAATTAAAGGAGGAATTATTCCTCCCAGTGGCAATCACTTTATTAACAAAGGGCACGTTGAGCCCCCATCTCCTCTCATTGCCAGATGGTCTGTGTGCCCAAGCAACTGAAGGCAGCCTCAATGAATATCTTACTTTTTTTCCTCAGAACTGCTGGCTCCATTACTTCTCTGCTGGCAAAAAGTGAAAGAAAATCCTCCTTGTAGGTTTACACTGCATTATTTAATTTTTTTCTGTAAACTATGAGTCAACAAAAACAAATGTGGCACCTTTTAGGTTGCCTATCCAATAATTAGGTTCAAATTACCATTTTTTTAAGTTCTAAAAATCTGATATTATGAGCTCATATTTAGAATCGTCTGCTGGACAAAGTTGCAATTATGATAAAATAGAGAAAAAGCTTTTATCCTTAATAGCATGCATCTTATCAACTTTCATCAAACATATCCAGATAGCACAATGCTCATAGTAATTTGTAAATGCACTTAGTAATAGAATTCTGGACTTCAGACAATGTCATTAAACCTAACACTCTTGAAATTTTCACAGTGCACTGAACATGATTTAACTGAGAGATGCTCTTGATCATATTTGTAAATAAAGACCTCCTGCCCCCAAAAGCATACCATTCTTTTTCTAGGCATCAGTATGTAAAGGAGAAGGAAAGTATCTTAAGAGGAAGATGGTTTTGGATAAAATAAACAAAAGATGCTGTCTATGCTAGAAGGATAGCATAAGCTCTGCTGCAGTAATAAACAACTCCCCAAATCTCAGGGACATAATACAATAAAAGTTTGTATTTATTGTGAGTTGCACTGCTCTCCTGTGAGGCTGTTCTTCAAATGGTGACTGAGAGATCTCAGCAGCCTCCATCTTATAGCTATGCCATCTGAAACTCTTGGCCTCCAACAATACCACAGGAAGGAAAGAGAGAGGTGGAAGAGGTATAGCAGCTCTTAACTGACCAGCAGTGACATGTATACCTTCCACCCAGTATCCATTGGCTACAACTAGTCACATGCCCCCAACCTCATAGAAGGTCTGGAGAATGTAGGTAGCCACAAAACATTTGGTGACTACAAACTCACGCTACTACATTTTTTATATAGCAAAGAAATTATCTAAAATTAGGATAAACACATAGTGGCACTGATGCCAACATACTCCAACATACAAGGCATTGTTCTAGGACTAGGGTTTGCTGTGATGAAAAACAACAACAAAAAATCAGACAAAAACAAGACCAATCAACAGAAGCCCCTAGTGATGGTCCTCTCCTCATGGAGTTTCCTAGCCAAGTGGAGAGGCCTTTAGTGTGGCGAAGTCTCATACTTTACACCTGTACTGTAAGGATATAATATTGTCTCCTGGCAGCATTATATTGAGGAATAAAGAAAGATGTTGTGAGAATTAAATGAGACAACACATGTTAAAGTTAAACATCTAACAAATTTCCTCACACATTTTAGGTGCTTAATAAATGTGATTTCTCTCCTCCAATAAAGACCTATATAAATAGTATTTATAGCTAATATTACTTTTGGTGGGAGGAATTACAAGGTAGTAATTAAAAGACTGGATTCTATTAATTTGAGCAGCAGCAATTGAAAAAAATTAAAAAAGAATGGCTCTAGAGTCCAATAGTCCTGATTTAACATGAGCGGATCACTTAATCTCTGTGACTTTCTATGGCCCCCCTCAATGAAAACTACACAGCATGATCACCTTAACTTATTCTTAAGATTTGTGACTGATAGACATCAGAGATGGAGAAAATTTAAGGACATCAAGAAGTGTAGTTCAGAGAATCAGCAGCAAGTCAACGCTGTGGCCAGTCCTATGTTGTCCTTGTACCTCAGTACTGTGAATTGCGGTGGTTCCTTCAACCCTTCCTGCCCCAGTCTTGTTTGGTCCAAATAAGCCCCAACTTTGACCCAGATAATGCCTGCTCTTTTTTAAGCCTAAGACCCAGAAGCATACTTAATGGCTATGTCAGAGGCATTTGAACCAGAGCAACTCTATCTTTAACAGGGACTTTAAAATGAAGCTGAGACCTACTCAGCTGCATTCCCAGGAGGTTAGCATTCTCAGTCACAGGATGAGATAGGAGGGCAGCACAAGATATAGGTCGTAGAGAACTTGCTGATAAAACAGGTGGCAGTAAAGAAGCGTGCTAAAACCCACCAAAACCAAGATGGCAATGAAGTGACCTTTGGTTGTCCGCACTGCTCATTATACGCTAATTATAATTCACTAGCGTACTAAAAAACTCCTACCAGTGCCATGACAGTTTACAGATGCTATGGCAATGTTAGAAAATTATATGGTCTAAAAAGAGGGGGAACCCTCAGTTCTGGGAATTGTCCACCCCTTTCCCAGAAAACTCATGAATAATACACCCTTGTTTAGCATATCATCAAGAAATAACCATATAAATGGCCAACCAGCAGCTCATGCTGCTATTCTGCCTATTGAGTAGCCATCCTTTATTCCTTTGCTTTCCTAATAAACTTGCTTTCACTTTGCACTGTGGACTCACCCCAAATTCTTTCTTGTGTGAGATCCAAGAACCATCTCTTGAGATCTGGATTGGGACCCCTTTCTGGTAACATCTACACCTGTGATCTTCAGCTCCCAAAAGGCAGTTCCTAGAAGTACCTTCATATAGTGTTAGTATGCCCAATTGGTCCCACGCGCTCCAAAACATAAGAGTGAGTTTCCAGAAACAGAAGAGAATATGTTTATAGATGAGATCTAATTCTATTTGAAGAAAAGGGAAGATTCTGAGAGACAGTCTTGGCCTTGGCCTGGTTAAATTTAAGATGCAAACTATATATAAACAAGATAAGATGAACCATAAGAGGCAGAAAATTTGGCAGAGGACTTTAATTCTAACTGTCACTGAAAAAAGCAAAAATTAATGACATTGACAGGTGAAATAATCATGTTTGCATTTCTGTAGTTTGTATTTTTCCCTACACAACTTTAAGAAAAAGAAACATGGAACCTAGTTATATCTGTGTGCTATTGTGTTTGGAGATAGTGGGATGCCTTGTGGCTTATCCTGTACAGTTTCTTTTCAGTTTTCACTTTTGCTATTATTTAAATTTTCATGTCTTATTGTCCTAACTGGATTATATATTTACTTACAGATGGAAAGAGTTCTCATACTTCCCAGCAGGGTGATTAAGAGAATGGACTTTGTCAACAGACAGATTTGGGTTTGAATCCAAACTATGAAATATGTAACCTTAGGCAAATTTCTTAACTGCCCCAAGTCTTTGAAGAAGAAGAATACTATGTACAGGGTTGAATAGTGTCCCCCAAAGACTCATGTCCCGCCCAGACCTCAGAATGTGCCCTTATTTGAAAACAGGGTTGTTGCAGATCTATTATTAAGAAAAGGTAATACTGGAGTAGGATAGGCCCTTAATCCAACATGACTAGCATCCTTACAAGAAGAGGAGGATACCATGTGAAGAAACAGAGAGGGACAATAGCCATGTGACAACAGAGACAGAGACTGGAGTTAAGCAGCTGCAAGCCAAGGCCTGCCAAGGATTGTTGGAAACCACCAGAAGTTAGGAGAGAGGCATGGAACCAATTACCTCTCTCAGCCCCTCAAAAGGAACAAACACTCACATCACCTTGATTTTGGACTTCTGACCTCAACTGTGAGGTCAACATTTTTGTTGTTTTAAGCCACTAAATTTTTTATAATTTATTATGGCAGCCCTAGGAAACTAATACAACTTACTAATAACACATTATAAAGTTTAATAGAAACAGTGCGCGTGGAGCACATACCATGAACCATGAAGCCTAGCACGCATTAGTCACACAGTCTTAGCTTTCTTTTTTTTTTTTGATAGTCTTGCTCTGTTGCCCAGGCTGGAGTGCAGTGGCATGATCTCAGCTCACTGCAACCTCCGTCTCCCAAGTTCAAGCGATTCTCCTGCCTCAGCCTCCTGAGTAGCTGGGACTACACGCATGCGCCACCACACCTGGCTAATTTTTGTATTTTTAGTAGAGACTGGGTTTCACCATGTTGGCCAGGCTGGTCTGGAACTCCTGACCTCAGGTGATCCACCTGCCTCGGCCTCCCAAAATGCTGGGATTACAGGCGTGAGCCACCGCGTCCGGCCAAGTATTAGCTCTTACTTACTTATTAAGGCCAGGCATGGTGACACCTGTAATCCCAGCACTTTGGGAGGCTTAGGTGGGTGGATCACTTGAGACCAGGAGTTCAAGACCAGCCTGGCCAACATGGCAAAACCCCATCTCTACTAAAATACAAAAAAAAAAAAAAAAAAAAAAAAAAAGAAGAAGAAAAAATAACCAGGCATGGTGGTGGGTGCCTATAATCCCAGCTATTTGGAAGGCTGTGGTAGGAGAACCACTTAAACCCGGGAGGCAGAGGTTGCAATGAAACTCTGCCTCCCAGATTCAAGTGGTTCTTCTGCCACAGGAGATTGCACCACCACACTCCAGCCAAAAAAAAAAGAGAAAAGAAAAGAAAAACCACCAAAACCTTGCTTATTAAGAGCATGAGAGTCAATACACCAAAAAACTGTCCTCTTCATTCAGAATTTCACTAGAGAATAAGGCGATTGGAATCCTCCCTCTCTAATTTCTAAGAGTAGAATAATAATTATAAGTAAACATTAAATGCTGTTGGTTGGAGTTTTGGGTGTTTCGTGGTTGGAGTTTTGGGTGTTCGATGCTGGCCATTTTAAGTAATGAGGGAAAAATGAGCTGACTGAACTAATTAAAGAAAAATAAATTATATATGTAGTTATTGAATCTGAGGGTTGCACAGCTGGGAAAACACAGGGCATAGAAAATATTGAGGCAGGAAGTATATAACCATAGATCAGTTGCTGGAGAAGCAAAGAAAGAGAAATCAACTCTGAGCAGTTAAACGAGAGAAGAAAAATTCCTGATAGCAGACCAAAGCAAGCAAACAAACTAGGAGGAAGAGTACAGACTTCAACAAACAAACAGACTTTTGGGCTAGATTTTATTTTCCTACTGCCACTTTTCAAAATAGAATGCTTATTCATTTTTTTCTCCAAAATCTTATTTTCAGGAGTAAAGAATTTTGAAAATACAAAAGACCACAAAAAATAAAAGCACTCATAAGATACTGAGACAGAACCTATTTAAAATCCAATAAATTAAGTTCTCTGAAAACAGGAGTCCTGTCTGTCTTGTTCACTGAATTCCCTCCTCTGTGCCTGCCAGGCAGGGGTTATGCAATAAATATTCATTATATGATAAAATGAGCTTGTTTAAGTATATTTCCTTCTTGACTTTCTTCAAATGTATATCTTTTGGGATTATGCTGTATCTGTCGTTCCACTTGAGAACCGAAGTTCTAGCTTTCTAGTTTCAGCATTTCCTATCTCACAAGTATCAATCAGGGCAGCCACTGTGCACTGGGAAAGTTATTACAACAGTATTTTGATGGACACAAATGGCAAATGTGGGTTCTAGTTTTGTTCTATATTCCAAAATCTTAGAAAATATAAGGGCAATGATTTTCATAAAATGTTGCAGGTGTTTCTCATGAGAATAAACTTGAGAAACAAAATTACTTCTGCAATTTATTATTATATTTTAAAAATAGAAGAAAGAAAATTTTAAATTAAACTAAAATTGATAAAGTTCTATCACCTAGAAAAAAGCACTGTTTTACTTTCACCTTCTTCCACTTGAGAATAAATACATATATTCGTGTGGTTTTTTTCAATAAAAAGTGATTACACATTACATACTATTCTGTAATTTGAACACTTTATTTTAAAAAAATATGCTGGCTAGGCATGGTGGCTCACACCTATAAATCCCAGCACTTTTGAAGGCTAAGGTGGGTGGATCACTTGAACTTAGGAGTTCAAGACCAGGTTGGACAATATAGTGAAATTCTGTCTCTACAAAAAATTAGCTAGGCATGACACCACACGCCTGTAGTCCCAGCTACTTGGGAGACTGAGGTGGGAGGATCACCTGAGCTCAGGGAGGTTGAGACTGCAGTGAGCCATGATTGTGCCACTGTACTCCAGCCCAAGGAACAGAGAGACCCTGTCTGAAGAAAAAAAATATATTTTATTTAATATATATTTAATATATATTCTCTATTGACAGAGAGAAAGAGAGAGAGAGAACATACTTCCATACTTCCATGGCAAAATTAGAGATCTAATATTAATGATAGTATGAGATTCTATAAAATAGCTGTAGCATAATTTATTTAAACTGCCCCATGTTGCTATATATCCAGAGCATTTCTATTATTTAGATATTACAAACAATGCTGTGATAAATATCATTATGCATACATCTTTGTGCACCTGTCCAATTATTCCCTTAGGTTACTGTCCAAAAAGCAGAACTGTTGTGTCAAATGAATTAAGAGTTTTTGATACTACTGCAAAATTGTACCCAGAAAGATGGTATCAGGGAGACCTTATCAAGATGGCTGACTAAAGGTGTCCAGCACTCATCTTCTCTATGAGAAAAAAGATGAAAAGAACAAAACACCACAAGTTGAATACAATGTCTAAGAGAGAACAATGGAATTCAACAAAGAAGCAACAAAGACCCTCAGAGGCAGAAAAACTTGAAATGGCAACATAGAGAGGTAAGTGAAGCAGCCAAATGGGATCAGTTCAGAGTCAAGAGGGGCTTCCCATCAGAGGGCAAAGCTTAAGTGGGAGATTCCACAGTAGTCCACATTCACAGAACATATACCTTTAATCCTGACTACGGAGAGCCCCTCATCCCTCACAGGCTCCGAGTCTACTACAAGGAGCTGTGTAGAGTCTATGCAACTGCATTGTCCCTGAGAGAGAATCCACACTGGATGCTCCACAGCCCCCAGGAACTAGGCTGATTTAGCACGGCACCATGTTGAGAACAGAACCACTGCCAGAATAAACCTTTCCCTGGGACCAAACAAATCCTACATCTTCATAATCTTAGCGTCCCCAAAACACCCCCTACATCCACCAAAAGGGTTGTAGCACTGTGACACCACCTGGACGCAGGGGTGCAACTGCATCCCCAGCACCTGGGCCCACACAGTAGACTATATCCTGGAAATGTGGTTCACTACATCAAGGAGGCTCCCCCTGGACATAGGGGAATAAAGTACACAGTCCTTAGAACCTGAAAACTATTAGCTTAGGGCCACTACTGCCAAGAGCAACTCTGTCCAACCCCAGTGGTAGGGCTGCCACATGACCACTACCCAGAGGACTGAGGACCAGTCGACCCAAGGTCTGCCATTGCCATCACTGGTGGCTCCACCCCCTCCAATGGCAGGACCACCACATACCCAAGCACCCAAGACCTGAGGACTTGCCTGTGCAGTGTTCTCATCTCCAGCAAAACCACTCCACAGCCTCAACAAACAATTGAACTATAAGCCCCTGCAGAACCCACAGACACTGCTGACACTGATTACAGGTGAAGAAATCATAGGGAGACTATACTACTGTACCCACCCAGAACCAAAATCAAAGCATCCTACACAACTGACACTGTAGATACAGCTACAGTAAGCTCTTTCCTTTTGAAAGCTACTACATACAATTGAAAGAAATGACTGTTACACCAGATATGCAGATATCAACATAGGGACACAAGAAACATAAAAAACAAGAAATATAATTCTCTAATAACAGACTCCAAGAAAAAGAAATCTATGAAATGCCTGAAAAAGAATTCAAAATAATGATATAAAAGAAATTCAGTGAGATTCAAGAAAACACAGATACATAATACAAAGAAATTAGGGAAACAATTCATTATCTTAATGAGAAATTCAACAAAAAAATAGATATCATATAAAAGAATCAAACAGAAATTTTGGAACTGAAGAATTTAATGAATGAAATAAAAGAACAATGAAGAGCTTCAACAATAGAATAGAATAAACAGAAGAAAGAATTCCTAAACTTGAAGATAGATCTTTAAAGTAACCCAATCAGACAAAATTTTAAAAGAAAAGAAACTAATAAAAGAAGAGAATAAAATAAAATAATGAAAAAAGTCTATATGATATATGTTATTTCATTAAGCAAAAGAGCATTTGCATTTTCAGAGTTCCAGAAAAGAAAGAGATGGGGAAAAGTATAGAAAACATATTTTATAAAATAATTGCCAAAAAATCCCAAGTCTTAGAATATACATAGACATCATGATCTAGGAACCTCAAAAATTCCCAAATAGATTCAACCTAAAATGACTCTCTCTGAGGTACATTATAATTAAACTGTCAAAAGTCAAAGACAAAGAGAGAACTTTAAGAACAGCAAACATGAGAGAAAAGTGTTAAGTCACATCAGTTCACAAGAATCTCCTCAGACTAATATCTGATTTCTCAGCAGAAATATTACAGACAAGGAGAGAATGAGACTATATATTCAAAGTGCTGAAAGGAAAAGAAAACCGGACAGCCAAGAATACTATATCCAGCAAAGCTATGACTTCGAAATGAAGGAGAAATAAATTCATTCCCAGAGAAGCAAAAACTGAGGGAATTCATCACCACTAGACTGGCCCTACAAGAAATGAGTAAAAGAGTCCTTCATCTGTAATCAAAAGAGCAATATCTACCATTATAAAAACACATGAAATTATAAAACTCACTGGCAGAACATTTCTTCAAAATATTCTGAATGAAGCAAAATAAACAAAACAAAATAAAAGAAACCTCATTGCTAGAACAGATACACAAATGAGAAAGAGAAAAGGGTAAAATATTAATATTATTACGACAGAAAACCACCAAATTGCAAAGATAAACAATAAGAAAGAAAGGAACAAATAATATATAAATTAATCAGAAAACACTAGAATGACAAGAGTATGTCCTCATCTATCAGTAACAACTTTAAATGTGAATAGTTTATATTTCCCAATTAAAAGATATAGACTGGCTGAGTGGATTTCAAAAACCAATAACTAAGTATATGCTGCCTGCAAAAAATTCACCTTGCCTATAAAGACACATAGATTGAAAGTTAAGGGATGAAAAAGACAGTCCAAGCAAACAGAAACCCAAAGTGTGTAGGAATAGCTATACTTGTATCAGACAAAATATACGTTAAGTCAAAAAACATAAAAGAGACCAAAAGTTATTATGTAATCATAACATGTCAGTTCACTAAAAAGATGTAACACTTGTACATATAAATGTGTGTATGCATTCAACACCAGAGCACCTAGATATATAAAACCAATAACAGAGCTAAAGAGATTTACTCCGATACTATTACAGCTGGGGACTTCGACACCCAACTTTTGGCATTACACAAATCATCTAGAAAGAAAATTAGCAAAGAAACATCAGACTTAATCTGCAAATAGGCCAAATAGACCTAACAAACATTCATAGAACATTTCATCCACCTGCCACAGGACATGCATTGTTCTCATCAGCATATGGAAAATTCTCCAGGATAGACCATCTACGATGCCACAAAACGAGTCTCAGCAAGTTTTAAAAAAAATCAAAATCTTATCAAATGTCTTTTCAGACTATAATGGAATAAAACTATATATCAATAACAAGAAAAATTTTGAAAACTGTACAAATACATGAAAATTAAACAACATTCTCCTGAATAACCAATGAGTCTATGAAGAAATTAAGAAGGAAATCAAAAAAATTATTGAAACAATGAAAATTGAAACACAACTTATCAAAACCCATGAAATCTAGTCAAAACAGTGCTGAGGGAAATTTTTGGCAATAAATGCCTGCACCAAAAAAAGTGGGAACTTTTAAAATAAACAACCTAATGACACAGCTCAAAGAATTAGAAAAGAAAGAACAAACCAAACCCAAAGTTACTAGACGGAAAAATAAAATGCTAAAGATTGGAGCAGAACTAAATAATATGGAGACTAAAAGACCGAAAACTTGAGCTTTTAAAAGACAAACAAAATCAACAAACCATGCATTAGACTAAGGAAAAAAAAGAGAGAGAAGCCCTGTATAAATAAAATCAGAAACAAAAAGAGACATTGCAACTGATATAACAGAAACACAAAGGATCACTGGAGACTATTACGAACAATTATATGCCACGAAAGTGGAAAACCTACAAGAAATGGATAAATTCCTGGACTCATATTACCTAACAAGTTTGAATCAAGAAGAAAGAGAAAACCTGAGCAAACCAATAAGAAGTAATGAAATTGTCATTAACAAAAAGTCTCCCAACAAAGAAAATCCCAGAACCAGGTGGTTTTACTGTGGAATTCTACCAAGCTTTATAAATTAACTAACAACGATTCTTCTCAAATGATTTCAAAAAAAATTGAAGAGGAGAGAATTCTTTTCATTCTACAAGGCCAACATTATTCTGATACCAAAACCAGACAAGGATACAACAAAAAAAGAAAACTAAAGGCCAATAATCCTGATGAACATATATGCAAAAATCCTTAACAAAATACTAGCAAACCAAATTCAACAGCACATCAAAAAGATAATACACCATGATCAAATGGGATTTATTCCAGGGATGCAAGGATGCTTCACCATACACAAATCAATAAATGTGATACATTACATCAATAGAATGAAGGACAAAAACCATAAGATCATCTCAACAGATGCAGAAAAAGTATGTGATAAATTAAACATTGCTTCATGATTAAAAACTCTCATTAAAATAGGTATAGAAAAAAATTACCTCAACAAAACAAAGAACATATCTGACAAGTCCACAGCTGACATCATACTGAATGGGAAAAGCTTTTCCTCTAAGAACTGGAACAAGACAAGGATGCCCACTTTCAGTACTCTTACTCAACATAATACTGGAAGTTCTAGCCAGAGCAATTAGGCAAGAGCAAAAAAACAGCATCCAAATTGGAAAAGAGGAGGTCAATTTTTCCCTGTTTACAGATGACATCATCTTATATATATAAAAACTTAAAGATGCCACCAAAAAATCCTCAGAACTGATAAATTCTTTACAGTTGCAAGATACAATATCAAAGTATAAAATTTAGTATTGTTTCTATACAGCAGCAGCAAACTGGCTGAAAAATAAACCAGGAAAGAAATATCATTTAGTACAGTTTTGACATGGTTAAATTTAGGAATAAATCATGGAAGTAAAAGAGCTCTATAGTGAAAACTACAAAACACTGATGAAATAAATGAAAGATAACACACAAATAAAATGGAAAGGTATCACAAGATCATGAATTGGAAAAATTAGTAGTTAAAATGACCATACTACCTAAAGCAATCAATAGATTTAATGTGTTCACTATCAAAATACCAATCACATTCTTCACAGAAATAGAAAAAAATTCCTACAATTCATATGGAAACACCAAGAGACCCTGAGAAGCCAAAGCAATACTGAGCAAAAAGAGCAAAGCTGGAGGCATCACACTACTTAACTTCAAAATACGTTACGAAGCTACAGCAACCAAAATACCATGGTATTGGTATAAAAACAGAAAAACACACCAAAGAAACAGAATAAAGAACCCAGAAATAAATCTGTATATTTATATTCAACTGATTTTTGGCAAAGATGCCAAGAACATACATTAGGGAAAGGACACACTCTTTAATAAATGGTGCTGGAGAAACTAAGTATCTCTATGCAGGAGAAAAAAAATGGACCACTATACCTCATCATACATAAAGTCAACTCAAAATGGATTAAAGACTTAAATGTAAGACCCAAAACTATAAAAAAAACTAGAAGAAAACATAGGAGAATGTATCAGGACATCAGCCTAGGCAAAGATTTCATGGGTAAGACTTCAAAAGCACATGCAACAAAACCAAAACTAGACAAATGAGATTACATCAAACTACAAAACTTCTGCACAGCAAACAAATCAATCAATAGACTAAAGAGACAACCTGTAGAATGGGAGAAAATATTTTCAAACTATACATCTGAGAAGCGCTGTAGAATATACAAGAAACTGCACTCAACAGCAAATTAATTATCTCATTTTAAAATAGGCAACCAGCAGATGGTGATGAAGGTTATCTCTAGCTGCCCTCATTGCTCATTAGCGTAAGACACTCCCACCAGCACCACGACAGTTTACAAATGCCATGGCAGACTCAGAAGTCACCACTCCTTTCCTAGAAAGTTCTAAATAACTCGCCCCTTAATTTGCGTGTAATTGAAAGTTTGTATAAGTATACATAAATACAGTTGCCAAGAGCCCATAGGTGCCCAGTTTGGGTACACTGTCTATGAGTTAGCCCTGCTCCACAAGGAGCAGTACTGTTCAATAAAAGATTGCTGTCTAAAACCACTGGCTCACCTTTGAATTCTTTCCTGGGCAAAGCCAAGAATCCTTCCAAGGTATGCTCCAATTTTGAGGCTTGCTTCTCCTGAATCAATTGCAAAACCAGATGGCGTTATAAAAGAAGGAAATGACGGACCATTATCCCTCATGAACATAGATGCAAAAGTCCTTCAAATATTAGCAAATCAAATCTAACTATACTAAAAAAAGAGTTATATATTGTAACCAAGTAGAATTTATTTCAGAAATTCAAGACTGATTTAACAATCAAAATCCATCCATGTAATTAATAAAATTAACAGACAAAAAAAGTCAAATGATCCTCTCAATAGAAGTACAAAAAGCCTATGACAAAATCCAACATCCACTCGTGACAAAAACTCTCAGCAAACTAGGAGGTATCAATAGAAATTTCATCCACCTGATAAGAGAATACACATAAAAAGCTTCAGCTAACTTAATATTTCATGGTGAAAAACTCACTGTTTTCTTCCTAAAATAAGGCATGAAACAGAAATGTCTGCTCATATGATTTCTAATAGACATGGTCTTGAAGTTCCTAAACAATGCAATGAGAGATTAAATGTAGACTGGAAAGGTATAAATAAAACCATATTTATTTTCAGACAGCATTATTGTCTATGTAGAAAGGCCTAACAAATCTGTCCCAAAAGTAACAACTAATAGTAAATTTAAAGGAGTCCAAGATGCAAGATGAACACAGAAAAATTAATTGTATTTCTATATAACAACAAAATGCAATTGGAAATTAAAATTAAATCAATCTAAAAAAATGTATAATGCCACCAAAAATATAAAATTATTAGAGATATATTTCACTAAATATGTACAAGACCTACACACTGAAAAGTAGAAAACATTGATGAGAGAAATTAAAGACACCTAAATATATGGAGAGAGACACTATGTTGCCAAGATATTATTTCTTCACAAATTGATCTATGGATTTAATCTAAGCCTAATAAAAATCCCTGTGGGTTTTTTATTGGGCTGATTCTAAAATATATGTGGAAATGCAAAGGACTTAGAATACTTAAAATAATTGTGATAATGATAACACAGTTGGAGAACTTACATAAAATAAAACCACAGTGAGATACCACCACATACCTATTATAATACGTAAAATTAAAAATAGAAAATAATTTTAAAACCCCAAATAATCATACCAAGTGCTAGCATGGATGTGGAGCATCTGGAACTCTAACATATACTAAAAAGTTTCACTTTGGAAAACAGCCTGACAATGTCTTCAAAAGTTAAACATATACCTATACTATGACCTTCTATTCAACTCCAACATTTTTTTTTAATTTTTTTTTTTTTTTAACAGAGTCTGTCGCCCAGGCTGGAATGCAGTGGTACCATGTTGAGTCACTGCAACCTCCACCACCCAGGTTCACACGATTCTTCTGCCTCAGCCTCCCAAGTAACTGGGATAACAGGCACTCGCCACCATGCCTGGCTAATTTTTGTATTTTTAGTAGAGACGGGGTTTTGCCATGGTTGCCAGGCTGGTCTCAAACTCCTGACCTCAAGCAATCCACCTGCCTCAGTCTCCCAAAGTTCTGGTATTACAGGTGTGAGCCACCACGCCCAGCCCAACTCTAACATATTTACCCAGGAAATGAAAACATATATCCACATAAAGATTTGTACATTAACATTCAAAGCAGCTTTATATACCTACCCCCCCAAAAAACTAAAAAGTCTAAAAAACCCTAAAATGGCCATCAGCAGGTGGTAAACAAATTGTGTTATAGCCATACCACGGAAGTAAAAAAGTAAAAACTATTCATACACCCAACATGGATGAATCTTAAAATAATTATACTGAGTGACAGGAGCGAGACAATACACAACTACCTACTTTTTGATTATATTTATAGAAAATTCCAGAAAATGTTACCTAATTTATGGTGACAGAAAGCAGATCACTAATTGTCTGGGGAGAGGGGAAAGAAGGAGAGATGGATCAATTACAAAGGGGCACAAGGAAACTCTTGGGGGTGATGGATATGTTCATTATCTTGGTATGGCAATGGTTTTACAGGTATGACAGGTATGTCATAACTCATCAAGTTGTATACTTTAAATACGTGCAGTATTGTACATCAATGACATTTTAACAATGCTGTAAAAATAAGTATGAAAGTATCCTTTTCTACATATTTATATCAGTTAATATACATCCTCTTAAGTTTCTGACAATTTTATAAGTACAAAATGGCACCTTACTTTTAAAATTTCTTTGATAACAATTTCAGATAAGTATTTTTTTGCATATTTTACTTCCACTATTTTTTTCACTACATGTTACCTCTCATATAAATTAAATGTTCTATGGTCACTGACAAGCGTTTTAAAACTACCTCCTTGAGATAATTTTTTAAAAAATCCTAGCCATGTAAAGATTCATAATTTTTTTCATAATAGACTTTTAGTCTCATATCCTGTAAGTTCAATTAATTTTTGAAGATGCCATAACTATGTCTTACCGTGTTTTGTTTAGGGGTGTGCCTGCGTCATTTCCTCATCTAGCTTAAGTTGATTACACAATAGCCTCACAGACTCTTAGTAGACCCATGTGAAGAAAAATAACTTTTGCCTTTCACAACATTGAGAATATCCAAGGGGATTTGCTCATAAATGTTCATATGTTAAGTTTAATCTCAGTAAAGTAACTGCCATGAAGATTCATAACCAAGCTTGTATTTCATAATTGCCATAAATTAAAATGAAAAATTCTCTCCAGCATCAAATTTTCCCCAGACTTGTCCAACAATTCTTAATTGGAGCAATAGAATCTTGATACTATATTTTCTAGGTAATGATACAAATATGCAGCCAGTCAGTAGAGAAGTCGAAAGGACAAGCATGTAGATGATAAATAGTTGGCAGTTATCTATTGCATACTTCCTTTTAAAAGAACAGTGTTAAGTTTAACACTTATTTCTAAGGTAAAATGTCATAAAAGACTAAAGTAAAGGAGAAAAGTGCTGAAAGGTTAGCGCAGTAGAAAATTTGCCTAAATATTTTCATTATTATTATCAGTTGCAGATAGTCTCTGCGGTGTGAATCACATTTCTCCTTACTTAGAGGCCATCAAGTAATGTGTCTTTCTAGTGATGTACCTTATGTCCACATGCATTTTGTTTAATAACCTATTTCAAAGGATATTTAATAACTCTTAAATGAGCACAACTGTCATATAAGTGTACTTGGGCAACTTTCTGTGAGTGACTAGCTTTTCTAGGAAGTTACATCTGTAATAAAAATTATTACTAATGACAGTAATAGCTACTTTTTAATTGAACATCTACTAAATGCCAGGCACTATGTTAGGTACTCCATCTTCCCTAACTTCTCACAGTATCTAGTATTGTCTGCACTTTACAGATTAAGAAAGCGAGGCTTTCTCTGCTCACAGCATATCATTTCCATGGCCTGAAGTTTAGAGTACTGTTTGCTGCACCATGTTTCTGCTAAGAATTTGGTCAGATCTCTCTTGAGCTACTTAATTTCAAGGCATTATTCCTTTTGTTCCTCTTGAAGGATATAAAGTGTTTGGTTTGCTGAGTGAATTACTATGGGCAGAGTGAGGCAGAAAGCTGCCTTCATAAATAAGTAAATGCCATTAGGCTGTCAAAATAACCACATTTCTAGGAAAGGAGGACTTGACAGTTTCTCATCAACAACAAAAGTGTTAGTGTCCTTTTGACTTTTGGCTACACCCAAACCATTCTATGTTTTATAAACTTTCCAGAATGAACTTGCCCTGAGTTGGCTATCAGTTAGTATTTACTTTAAAAAACAAAAACACAAAAAAACATGATCTCTGTTCTTTGGAATATGGTGTGAGGATGGATTTTTTTTCATTGTTGATTCACTAATAGAGATTAATGTAAGCAATTAAGAAAGGATATAAAGATGGCAAATTGTGTAAGAGCAGAACAGTAAGAATGAAACTGATTCTGTTGCTTGCTGTGTTAGTAAGACAGTCCCATTTTCTTGCATTGGAGAAACAGAGGCCCAGGAGTCATCATGCTGAGTTCCTTACTCCTAATTCTGCCTAACCTTGACAATAAACACTGTTACTTCCTCATATACTTCTTTGGTCCATGTTTTTGCCTTTAAATGCTATTTACCATTTTCAAATAAGTTTAGAACCCCTCTGCTTACACACTTCTCACTTACTGTAAATACAAATCTAAGTCAGGGCAAAATATATGAATTATCTTCATCACTAAGAGATGATGTGGGCTGTCAGTTGTATAGAGTTGCTTTGGACTTATGAACAAAAAGAGTCACAAGCAACCATTTGGAACTATATTCTTTAGTAAGAGTTTGACCTCAAGTAACTGAAAATTTGACCTTAAAAAAATGATTCAAAGATACCCCAAGAGATTCTCATCCCCTCTCATTGCTTTTTCTTGCTGGAGTGCTCATCAGATATATTCACAAAGAAAACCTGTCTTCAATGAGATTTCAGGACACACAATCGAGCCAGGTGCGGTGGCTCATGACTGTAATCCCAACCACTCAGAAGGCTAAGGTGGGAGGACTGCTTGAGTCCAGGAGTTCAAGTCTAGCCTGTGTAAAAAAGTGAGAGCCGCCCCCCCCCCCCCCCC
>NW_016812332.1:4466844-4472914 GCF_001698545.2 Rhinopithecus bieti | reverse complement strand
AAAAAAAAAAAAAAAAAAAAAGGAAAAGAAAACATTAAGCCAGGTGCAGTAGTGTGTGCCTGTAGACCTGCAGGCTGCTCAAGCCCAGGAGTTCAAGGCTGTAGTGAGCCATGACTGTGCCACTGCCCTCCAGCCTGAGCAACAAAGTGAGACCTTGTCTCTAAAAAAATTATTTAAAAAAGACAGGGTTCTGGCAGCCATAGTGGTCAGAGTGTGGTTACCATGCAGGCTGGCAACATTTAAGTTTGACCAAATATATTAATAAGTTATTTCTTCCAAAAGCAGAATAAAAATAAATTTACCTGATTGCAAGAAGAGACATTAAGGAGAAATACAAAGATTCTCAAGAGAAATGGCAGCACTGTCTTTCCTTGAGAGCATTTAGGCTAATCAATCACAGAGATTTAAAGTCATGCCTCTGGCTTAATTCCAAAACCAAGGGCAACCCCAGACCAATTTTTCATTAACAAAATACTTTCCAAATTGAGACCCCCCTCCAAATCTGCAAGAATTGGTTCACTTTCTACTTGATACGGGATAGCTTTCTGACCTCAGTCTTCTCCGGAAACATAGAATGGACCTTTTAAAGACAGGGCACTATATTCTGCAGCTATTTGAGATGCTTACCCACCTGCCTGGAGTTTTTAAAATCTGACTACCAAAGAAGAGCCATAACAGCCCCCAACAATCTCACTCTATGGCAAGCACGATGAAAAAGCCGGAGAGATGCTTCGTTGTACCTACCACATTGTTAAAGAGGCATGTGAAAGACACTGTGGGAACGTGAAAGAAACCCTGGGTGAGAAATAAGCAAAGAGAAAACCTAAAGCCGCCTATCACTTGCGCCAAAGCTGTGGGTGCTGATAGCATTATTGTTTAATCTCTCTGAAGAATATGTGGGAGCAGAAAGCACAACATCCCCAAGTTGTTACTTTGTCACAACTTTACAGAATACATAAGCACTTCAGTAAATACACAGATTTTTTTGCAAACTGTAAATCATCTGTGAGCCACCACTGTTCGACTAATTACAGCAAGAAGCTGTGCTCATTAGCTGTTCTCATCTGGCTCACTGCACGACCTAAATAGTCCGTAAATGAGCCAGCAATTATTGCTGTATTACCACTACCAGCTCCGCTCACATCAAAATATCTCCACCAAATGTTACGCCTGTTGGTATTATCAGGTTAGAAATTTCATAAACATATTGAAGCAGTTAATTGGGAGATTATTTTTAAAAATGTGAAAATAGAATCATCAGTGAAAGAGTTTTCATCAAACCCCAGATAGGCGGCTCCACCTATAGACAAGAACCTCAGAATGCAAGCATCCAGGAGCATACCATCGCCTGCTTCTAAACAACCCTGAAAAACTAGGGAAGCAAGGAAAATGTGTATATGTTAAGTGGCAGAAAGGTGGACCATGCGTATTCTTATGCCACCTAAAAAGGATGTCCTGACTTGTTCAAAATAAAATGAAAGCATGTGCTTATGGGCCCAGGACCTGAAAGAACTTGAGCTAGACAGAAAAGCAAACAGCAATGTCAGTAAAACTTCATTATTTCTAGTTCCATCACGTGGTATATTCTAAAGGAGAACTAGGATTTTTTTCTTTTTGTTTGCTTGGTTAGTTTAGCTTATTATTCTAAAATGCCAACATACATGTTAACGGTGAAAAGAAAGTAATAAAATAGTTTGACTTTGAAAAACAAATTTCCAATACCCTAAAACACTTCAGAAGCATCTATTTATCATATGAAGTGATTAGCTGATTATTATATTCTTATTTATTCATTAAAATGTCCTCTTCGAGCCTCATTTTAGTTATTGTAGATATTTGAAGGTAATACATTTTTAAACTCTGCCATAATTCATATTTCACATTCATTCAGATTCACCCAACCTCAATTAACTTAATTTAATGAGATCCTATTGTGAACATTTTTACTATAAAAAGAGGAGGGGTCAATACTGGGGCACTTTTTTCTTGTTCCTGATGGTCATCACATCAGATTAATCATTGATTATGATCCTGAAAACTATGGAAGGAATACCAAAAGCACTGAAAGCTAATGAGTGTTCTGATCCTATCAGCTTTTCCCTGCTTCCATCAAAGAAGAAAAAGAAAACCTCAAATAAATAAATATTTGATTTGATTCTTGATTCTTCTATTAGTTTCTTGCATACAAGGCAGAAACTGTCTCTAATGGGTTGAATATTTTTATTTACCCAGGCAAGGTTGATATCCCAATGTGGGCTATATGGCACAGATTATTTGACAGACTTTGGACAGGATGCAGAATGGAACCAGTTATTAATGATAGACTCTAAAAGATGTTTTCATGATGGAGATATTGACTATAACAATGATAATAATATTGAGAGGCAACTCTTCCTGCACACCAATTAATTGATACCAATGGGCAAAAGAATGTGCACCATATTTGTTTAACTCTTTGTAGCTGTTAAGCTTTACAAAGAATTCTTAAAATATGATCAATGAATATGTTTTGCCATGGATGCTTTTCAAACTCAAGGTGCCAGGCTGTAAACACAGCACTGTTTTTCCCTACTGGAAACTCATTAATTCCAATGTATGTTTTGAGTAAAAGAGTAGCTTCCCTTTTTCTTTCTCCTTTTACAACCTTCTTAGAAAGACAGCTAACTTCCCTGCCTATCTCTTGTCATAGCATCATCTTGTTATTCAAAGCGAGGTCTGTAATCTAACAACTTCAGCATCACATAGGAGCTTGCTGGAAATGCAGTATCTTGGGCCCCGATTCTTACCCACTGAATTAGAATCTTCATTTTAACAACTTGAGAAACACTGGTCTAGGTAAGGCCTATTACAGGCCCCCATGAATCTTTTCCCTGCGTGGAAGGAGAGTCAAAGCAGTGCCCAGCTGTGAAGAATCAAAGACTGAGCAAAATAAACACAAGGTTTTGACTGTTTAAACTCACTATCAACATTTTTTAAAAGTTTTATCTGAAGGCCACTCCAGCTTCAGAAAGATATACTGGATCCTGTTGAAAGCTGAGTCTAAAAACAATCCTTTCACTATTCACAATGTGATAATCACATTGACAGGTATTTTAGAGTAACTTCTGTGTCCCCAGTGCCTCACTCAATACAAGGGGAGATTCATAAAATGGACATTACCCAAATCTCACTATCAAGGGCCCTACTTTTCCCTGGTTGTGGTCATCCTACAGTTCGGATGCCTAATATTTCAAAAATCCCTTCAACTTTTCAGTCACTTTTACATCTATCATATTACTTTAACGTCACATATTCAAGTGGATATCTATTGTCTTTTTTTTTTTTTAACATATTAGGAAACTGAAGCTTGAAGTTTTTTAGTGACTGCCCAAAGTCACCAGCTGGCTACAGGTAAAGGTGGTATACTTGGGACCTTCTTCTAAAACTATGATATTTAAGATACTTGTAGAGTATCATATTGTTAGGGAACATCTTAAAGCAACATAGGCTTATATCCTGACACTACTCTATTGATGGGATCTACTGCAGTGAACATCTCTGTGTATGTCACTCAGCAGGAGAAATATATAAAGAGGCGTTTTCAGATTTTACTAGACAATATGGTATGATGAAAGAAATGGATAGTGAGCCAGAGAACTTCTCTGAAATAACTGCTACAGGGAGGTGCTTTCCAATCCTCTAGAAAATCAGAACAGTTCCCAGAGGGAACAGATTAGAGCCAAACACTTCCTCCATCTTCTAAATAGCAGAATCTCTGCCATGGAGGACATAATTGGGTGTTTGCTCATTATCCTCAGGGTGTGATTTGGCCTGGTTTTTGGCTTAAATGAGGAAAGGAAGATGGGAAACTGAAGTAGCCCGCTGTTTCAGGACACACAGCTCAGAAACCTGGCACCATGGAGACGTGTACAGACTATTTATGAAGGGCAGGCAGCCTAGTATGAAGGAAGGATCTTTATCTGTGGTGTGAATCATGCCTGTACTGACAGAATATTGGAAAACCATCCCCCTTGAGTAAAGTACTATGCATGTCTCCATAGCTGCACTTATTCCAATTATAGAAGACAGGGAAGCAGGATTTTATCATTATACAATGTATACATGATTGAAACATCACACTGTAATCCATATGTACACACAAATTATTTTATGTCAATAATAAATAAAAAATTAATTGACAAAACAGAAGAGAGAGACGTTGGTTTTATAAGGATTTTTAAATCCCATCAGGTCAAGAAATAGTACCAATCTAAATCTAAAAGACTGGAATTTTCAGCTGTTTTCTGTAGAGTTCATTTCCTTATAAGAAAAAGAGTGAAGTGAGTAAAGGAGCCTGTAGCAGCCAAATTAAATTTTGACTAAACATCAATTTCTTTTTTATTAGGGTCAGAAATGTCTCCCTTTAGTAAAAGTTGCTCTGGGGAGAAAAAGGTCTAACTTCTCCTCAGCTTACTTAAAAGGAAAAGGACATTTTGTCACTTGCAGTCAAGATAAGTTAAAAATCCTCAGTGGCCAGCTATGGTAGTAGGACTACCCTATGTGGACCACCATGGTGTAGACCACCTCAGCTCGGAAACCCAAAAAGTACCTGGAGAAAAATGTTCAGAAACGGATTCAATTCTAGCAGTGGGATGGAGTTTTCTATTGCCTACCCTCTCATTCCTTTCTTAATGGATAGGGGATCTTTTGGAGTTTAAAAAGACTTATAAATTGCACCTTTTTCTCCCTTCCTGAATTCCAAGTCACTTAAGAGACAAAAGAGAAACACAACAGAGATAACCATCCACGTTACGATCAAACCTCAGAACTGGACAGGCAGTGCTGAACATCCTCAGGGCCTCCCCAGAGATGGCTATTGCTGACAAACTGAGAATACAAAAGAATCATACTTAAAATCAAGCTTTCTGCAGGTAGCTTGCTCAGGAGAAAAGGGCGAGAGGAAGGGACGGAGCTGGAACAGCTCATTCCTCTATCAAATGAATTAGAAATCAGCCCACCAGAGGATCACGAGGTCAGGAAATCGAGACCATCCTGACTAACACAGTGAAACTAAAAATACAAAAACATAGCCTGGCGTGGTGGCGGGCGCCTACAGTCCCAGCTACTGAGGCTGAGGCAGGAGAATGGCGTGAACCCGGGAGGCGGAGCTTGCAGTGAGCCGAGATGGCGCCACTGCACTCCAGCCTGGGCAACAAAGCAACACTCGGTCTCAAAACCAAAATAAAAAATAAAATAAAATAAATAAATACATAAATAAAAAGAAATCAGCCCACCAGCACTGGGAGGAAGTAGGAAAAGAGAAACCAAGAGTGTTGCACTAATGGATATCTGTCCACATTGAAGGAAATGTGAGAAAAGGAGAACAAATGTTTCCACACCCAACCTTACTCAGGCTTTCATTCTCTAAAGCCATTGGAGTAACAATCAAGCCAGTGAAAAACTAGAAATGGAGTTAACCCCCAGAGAAGGTGTTTCACAGCACAGTATCAGGACAGATCAACTCCATTTTCAAAAGACCACTCTACAGCAGCAACCATTGCCTCATTTAGGAATTTATTGGGTCAGTTAAGAATAGATTTTGCCTCCAAAATGTTCTGAAATGGATCAAAGTCATGCAATAGTTGAAACTTCTAGGACGACTCTATTATTCAAATCCTAACCTTCACTTGCTGTTCTGTTTCTAATTCCAAATTACTTCCCGCCACATTAACTAACAGCCAGCAAAGGTTCTGCAATGAGATCAGAGGTACTCCAATAATAAAATGACAGCAGTAAGAGTCCTCAAATTTGAATATAAACTCTCTCCCATTATTAATCTCCCAAGATATTAAGAAATTGAAAACACGTATATGCCCCACTTTTAAAGTATCCCAAATTAAACCCAATAAAATTGAAGACCAAATGAAAATTATCCTACCATTGAAAGATAAACTACAAATACGAATATTTCAAGTTAAATTAAGGTCCGACTTCTTATTCTGCACAGTCACAATTACAGAGCTTCTCTATTAGAAGACTTGATGGAGTTGGGTTTTTTTTTTTTTTTTTTTTTTTTTTTTTTTTTTTTTTT
>NW_016812332.1:4416730-4466713 GCF_001698545.2 Rhinopithecus bieti | reverse complement strand
TTTGGGGGGGTGGGTTTTTTTTTTTTTTTTTTTTTTTTTTTTTTTTTTTTTTTTTAGCAGGTGCAGCAGTTTCTGTCTTCTAGTGAATGAGGTATAGTTTCTTTAAAGCCCGTGGATCTGAATTTATTCCAGAACATCTGATGAGCCTCACTTTTCAAAATTCCAAGGGGTTACTAAGACATGCAGACAGCCCTGAATCCATCTTCAATTAAATTCAAAATATAAAGTAATCCTCATCTCCTAAGCAGTTATTCCAGGCAAAATTATATTCTTAAACAAAAGCCTAAGTGTTTTCAAAGATCATAGCAGAGACTTCATAGTATCTGAGGGATGCCAGGTAGATTTTCAAAATCCTGCTGTCTGCTTAACTAGGATGCCAATCTTTTATGGCAGATTTCAGAGTCCACAGCTTTTGAAATTTAACACAATGGGAGAACTCTCTGACAAAGAGGCTATTTTTATCATTATGTACTTACCACATTGGAGGACTAGGGAGAGGGGAATTGGGGATGACACCTATGCATGTTTTCACCTCTCATAGGAAGATGTATGGGATAAATCTTGCCTTCCTGCAAAGTTGAGAAGTTTATAATACTGGTAGCCTTAGCTCTCAAGTCGAATTTTGGATGACTTTCTTTCTGAATCAACATATTCAGCTTTTTAAATTCCTTTTCCCCTTTGGACTCTGTGTTTCTAGTTCACCAATGATAAATTTAAGGCTAACTCCACATTATAATACCTAAAGTATCTTTTGTGCAGACATTTTCATTCCATTGCTCACTGGCTTCTTCCACTGCCTTTGTCATGGTCAGTGGTTCTTAACCAGGAAGGATTTTTATCTGCAGCGCATATTTGACAGTGTCCAGAGACATGATTTATTCTCACAACTTGTGGTGAGGAGGGTATGCTAATGGAATCTAGGGCATAGACGCCAGAGTTGTTGCTAAACTGCCTACAATGCACAGGACAGCAACTCCACACACACAACAAGGAATTATTTTGCCCAAAATGTCAATAGTGCCCAAATTAAGAAGGCTTGAATTAAGCCTTCTTTCACAGAGAAGTTCTGCCCCTTGTTCCCACACTAGTTGCATTTGGAGAGAGACCTAAGATGATTCTGGAACTGTAGCTGCTACTGAGGTTTTTAAAAGCTTGAACCTTAAGACTCCAGGGCAGACCAATACTCATGACACAGACCCTTTGTGATGCAGTCTTGCCTTAGCTTCTGAATGTTCCCAGTTTTAAACAGCTTTCCTGTCTTTTTCATTTGCAATAGTGGAATATGTCTCTTAAGTCTAATCTTGTGGTTCCCTTCAGGAAACTCAGATGAGTTTCTAAAATTTTAAAATATTTGCTTTGATCTTTTCCTTCTTGAATGTGTGCAGACTAGAATGGTTTGATGGAATTGAAAGTCAACTTTACTTCCTTTCTTTTCTTTGCTTTGTGACCTAGACATGTTTTTATTCTAACATATACCTCAAAACTGTATGGAGGACTCTTCTGTAATGAGAAAAATGAAACAGTAAGTTGTGAGTTGGTGAAAATTATCCACTGGCCAAGCCATCCACCTGTATTTTATATATCCAATAATAGTGCACGAGTTTCTTGTTTTCTCCTCTCAATTCTGTCAAGATTTTTGTACCATTCAGTATAGCTGGCCCATTCTTTCAAGGGCAGTACCCCAATTGCTTTCACTACAGATTCTGTCAATGGTATTGAATGAATTTCTTACAGTTTTGGCTCCTTTTGATGGAGTCTATTCTAGTCTTCTCTCTAAAATCTTGCCTATTTTCCTGTTTTGGATGTCTCTGGGCCCTATCACCATACTAAATTTTAGTAACTACTAAAAGATACCTCCTTTTGACAATTCTCTCCTTGCAGACAGATATAGTTGCTTAACCTATGATCAATACTAGCCTTCAACATTTCATTTTATTCTTCATCTATGTCCATCCAAAGATCTCAATCTTTCTCTTACAGAAATGTTTCTCTCCTTCTAGCTTATATTTCCACTCTTTCATTCCCACAGTAAGATTGAAGCACACTTCAGAAACCACTACACTTTCTCCTTTATAATCCCTAAAGACAATGTCTCATTCCAAGCCTTTTAATAGCCTTTAGGTTGACAGTAATTTCAATGAATTGTTTCACTGCTTCATCCCTAGAAAATGGCTTTTATTTTATCTAAAAAGGCTCTATGTCTTTTTGTGTTTTTTTTTAAATTAAATTCTACTATACTTCTATAGGTCAATCCACAGTTTTGGCCTCTGAATTCTGGAACTATGGTCAGACCTTATATCTTTAACAATCAAAAGTTAACTTGAGACCTCTTGGGACCTTATAACAAGAGGTAGGTCTTGAAACTGTGGATAAGCTACACAAATTTAAAATTACTCTTGGCCAAGCATGGTGGCTCATGCCTGTAATCCTAGCACTTTGAGAGGCCAATGCAGAAGGATCACTTGAGGCCAAGGGGTCGAGACCAGCCTGGGTAATAGAGCATGACTCTGACTCTGCAAAAGCAAACAAACAAACAAAATACAGTTATTTATTTAGCTGGGTGTGGTGGCATGTGCTTGTAGTCCAAGCTACTTGGGAAACTGAGACAGGAGGATCACTTGAGCCAAGGAGATTGAGGTTGCAGTTAGAACTATGATTGTGCCACTGCACTCCAGCTGGTGACAGAGCAAGAGTCTGTCTCTAAAAAATAAAAAACTTAAGAAAAGATAAAGTGGATACATTGAAAAAAATAGATAAATTTACAGATAAATAGAATAGGAAACTTGGTTGTGTTCGAAAGTGCTAGGCCCTAGATTTTGCAGAAAAATACAGTCAAATAGCTATATTGTTCTGCCTCCAAATGTCTGAAAGAAAGCATGTTTAAAAACTTCCTTTTTCCTATAATCACATTTTGCCTCAGCTGTACTTGCTTACCAGGATTTCCATGGCCTATCAGCCAAATTGAAAACTACATTATTAAATTATCACACAATCCTAAAGCCTCTTGATCGAAGCTCTGCTAGAAATTTATATCCCAGGGCACTATTTTGCTCCCCAAATACCAGTCTTTGTCAATATCTCAATGTTTTCAGCCAATGTAACAAGTTTTAATATTTTACCAAATTAAACTACCTCTCAGAATCATAGGCTCCCCTCTTACCACATGCAGAGTGAGACAAGAATGGCAAGAGGAAGGGACTTAGCCAGCATGCCCAGTTCTGCTACCAGGCACATCGATTAGAATTCACCTTTTCCTCACTGGTAAGGGATGAGTGAAGTGATAGAAACAGGCTAGTGTTGTTATGCAAGCCTCGCCACATGGAGAAAACATCAGAAATGGGAAGTTAGCATCCCTAAAACAATAAAGTAGATTGGAGACTACATTAACATAATAACATATTAAAGTTATATTAACAGACATGGACAATGCTAACAAGAAAAAGGTGTGTCCTTGAGGAATTGCCATACTGTTCTCCATAATGGTTGAACTAGTTTACAATCCCACCAACAGTGTAAAAGTGTTCCTATTTCTCCACATCCTCATATACACCATGGAATACTATGCAGCCATAAAAAAGGATGAGTTTGCATCCTTTGCAGGGACATGGATGCAGCTGGAAACCATCATTCTTAGCAAACTATCACAAGAAGAGAAAACCAAACACCGCATGTTCTCACTCATAGATGGGAACTGAACAATGAGATCACTTGGACTCGGGAAGGGGAACATCACACACTGGGGCCTATCATGGGGAGCGGGGAGGGGGGAGGGATTGCATTGGGGAGTTGTACATGATATAAATGATGAATTGATGGGTGCTGACGAGTTGATGGGTGCAGCACACCAACATGGCACAAATATACATATGTAACAAACCTGCACGTTATGCACATGTACCCTAGAACTTAAAGTATAATAAAAAAAAAAAAAAAGAAAGAAAAAGGTGTGTCTGTTTTATAGCCTCTCTACTACTAAAACTCTTAAAAAGTCCAAGTCTATTCCTGCAAGGACAGGAGGATATATTGTAGGGATCTACAGCCACCCTTTCTGAATGGATTGGGACCCTCTCAGGATGGAGCTAGGATACTGAGAAGGAGGTTAAAGTGATATAAAGGAACAAGGAAAATATGGGAAGAAGAGAGAAGAGAGTGAGAGCCCAGAGAGAAAAGGAACTCCTGGAATCCTAAAACTGACTTTGCATGGTCTGAAAAGGAGCCACAGGAAAAGATAAAGATAAATTATCAACAACTTTGAGAATCTGGGTATTCATAATTGGCCACCCTTGGGACTTGCCTTCTCTACAGCTGATCACTCATAAGTCTCTGTGCTCCACACCATTCTGCCCTAAGCTCCAGAACTGTCTACAGTTGTGAGCAGTGATTGTGTCATGGCATCCATCCAATAGATCACAACCAATATGCACTAGAGCAGAATAGAGTAGAATAGAAAATAATATGGCTTACTATATGTGAGGATAAGTACTTTTCTGTGAGATGAGTTCCACTTTGATATTTATGTCTGTATGCAATGCATCACAATACGAAATATATTTTTCTCTGTGGTCTGTAGTTAAAAATGTCTGAAAAGCAATAGTTTACATGGCCTCTTCCTCGGCATGTTTCTGTGGTTCATCAAATGAGAAAAAAAATTTATTTTCTTACACCCACCAACATCTTGTTCTACTCTATAATATAATGACATGACCATCCATCCATCCTCAAGCAAAGGTGAAATCATCCTTATTTTCTCACAGCATAAATTCTTCCTTCTACAAAGCTTTCTGTGACTCTTAGATGTTCCTTTCTAGAGGAACAGCAAAGAGTGTTTCTTTTTCTTGTATGTTTTCCCTTGCTTAGCAGCTATTAAATTCTAACTAAATATACACAAATGAATAAATATTTGAAGGACAGCATACAAATCCAGAAAATGAAGGGTTTTTTTCCCAGTTAATTCCCGTTTATTCAAAACAACTGAAAATCAGAATACTCAGATAAATTGATTATCTAAATTAAATGAGTTATTATTAATGCTCCCCAAAATTTAGCAGTTCTCAAACAATGTTCTAATTTGGCTCTATAATTATATTAAATACAAGTTATTCTTTCTCTGAAAGTTAACTTATTATTCAATTAACCTGTATTGACGCTATTGATCGCCTGCAAAATGCAAGACAGTCTCCTTGTTGTGAAACAGAGAGCTAAACAAATTGCTCCTCTGAAGGCCTTTATTGTCCTATTAGCCTAGTTGCATGGCTCTTGTCTTATTTTTTCAGTAAGATTCCAGTTGAAAGACATTTTCAGTTGTAAAAATTCCAGAAAATCGGTCTGTAGCACACATTTTTGCTTCAAGGGGTAAATGGAATGGTAGGAACCTCTAATTTCCTCAAATGAGGACACTCCTTGATTCAGATAGACCTAATTCTGAACTTTTACTCCAGTAATGAGATTCTTGAAGAATTAATGCTCAGAAAGCTGGACAATAAAGTCTAATGTACTTGTTTAGGACATCAGAATACCCAATATCCGTAGTGTTACATAACATATCTCTCTATATCTTCCAACCACTTTCTTAGTATCAAATTTCTAAAGCCTGGGTTATCATGAATGCTGGCAGGTTCACCCTGTGAGGAACCCACACACTCTGATTTATTCCTTTATTTGTCTCTCAATCTCATTCTATACCTATGACTAACACCTATTAGCAATAAAGTTTGTGCAGTCATTTCACTTGAACTTTCAAAAAACCTCACCTGAAAAGAGTTTGAATGTGGAGAAGAAGTGATGAGACTCAGAGAAAAATAAGCAGTCATCTAAGAAGCAGGGCATTGTGAATCTCTGCTATCTGTCTCAGAATGTTTGAGGAGATATAGATCTTAGTTGCCCTGCATAGTGCTTTGTTGAATGTTCTGACAAGTGAGTGTTTAGTTAATAAGACACACACCTCTAGAAGCTGTTAATTAATTCTTTTGGGCCTTTAGGGTATGAATCAGTAAGTCAACATGGTTTCTACACAGTACGACACTCTTGAGCAATAGGAAGAATCATGAAGCTTCCAATAATGATCAACAAATTTAGAGTCATTTAGAACTCTAACAAGTAAGCTGAAATACTACTCTAGAATTTTGTCTCGATTTATCTTTCCTTTCGTGTTCAAATACTTTAAATCTGATTGATCCCACAGCATTAATAATTAGGAAAAATCTTTTATCCATGTCTTCAGAGAAGGAGTAGGCCAAGGACCCATTTTCAATCCATTCTTAGATAGGGCTAAAGTTAGCCATCAGCTTTGCATAGGAACCCATTTTTTTCTATTAATACAGAAATATGTAACTACATCTAAATCTAATGCCCCCCACTTCATGAACACCCATTAGAGGGATTCAATAACCAAAAATTTGTCCTTTCTTTTTTCTGATTGAGAGAAACGTGGATTTATTTAAACAAGGATAAACTTTTGAGGGGCACATAACATAGTGGTTATATGAAGCCTTTGAGGTCACTATGCCAGTATTCAGATTCTAGTCCTGCAGCCTGATAAATTTTTGTAGATACCACTACCCTATAATCTTTTCCTCACTCAGTTCATTGAGTCAGAGACGTCCATCATCCAGTATGGCTGAAATGAAAAGTAAAAGCTCGGATAAAATTGATAGCAGAAACAATTACTTATATTTCTATATTTTGAAGAATTTTTTTGAGAATTGCTTGAGAAGCAAAAGTCTAAGTCTATAAAGGAAAGAGACTTAAGGTTTTTCCAGAAACAATGTGTATTAGGCTCTTCTTGCATTGATATAAAGAAAAACCTGAGATTGGGTAATTTATAAAGAAAAGCGGTTTAATTGACTCACAGTTCTGTAGGCTTTACAGGCAGTATGGTGCTGGGATCTGCTCAACTTCTGGGGAAGTCTCATAAAGCTTACAATCATTGCAGAAGGTAAAGAGGGAGAAGGCACATCACACGGTGAAAGCAGGAGGAAGGAGGAGAGAGGTGGAGGGGCAGACGCCACACACGTTTAAACAACCAGATTGCATAAGAACTCACCCCCTATTGTAAAGACAACACCAAGCCATGAGGCATCCACTCCCATGATGAAAGCACCTTCCACCAGGCCCTACCTCTAATACTGGGGATTACAATTCAACATAAGATTTGGGTGGGGACACAGATCCAAACTATATCATTCCACCCCAACCCCTCCCAAATCGCATATTCTTCTCACATTGCAAAATACAATCATGCCTTCTTGACAGTCCCCCAAAGTCTTAACTCATTCAAGTGTTAACTCAAAAGTCCAAAATCTCATCTGAGACAAGGCAAGTCTCTTCTACCTATGAGCCTATAAAATAAAAACAAGTTATTTACTTCCAAGATACAATGAAGGTATGAACATTGCATAAACATTGCCATTCCAAAAGGGAGTAATTAGCCAAAAGAAAGGGGCTACAGGCCCCGTGTAAGTTCAAATTCCAGCAGAGCAATTATTAAAATTTAAACCTCCAAAATAACCTCCTTTGACTCCATGTCCCACATCTAGGGCACATTGGTGCAAGGGGTAGGCTCCTAAGGCCTTGGGCAGCTCTGCCTTGTGGATTTGCAGGGTTCAGCCTCCAGGGCTGCTCTCATGAGTTGGAGTTTAATGCCTGTGGCTTTTCTGGGTGCAGGGTGCAAGCTGCTGGTGGATCTACCATTCTGAGGACTGGAGGATGGTGGCCGCCTTCTCACAGCTCCAGCAGGTGATGTCCCATTGGGGCCTCTGTGAGGGCTCCAGCCCCACATTTCCCCTCGGCACTGCTCTAGTATAGGTTCTCTGTGAAGGCTCCACTCATGCATTAGGCTTCTGCCTGAGCACCCAGGCTTTCTCAAACATCTTCTAAAACGTAGGATGCTACACATTCTTCATTTTTGCATTCTGTGCACCTACAGGCTTAACACCATGTGGAAGCCATCAAGGCTTATGGCTTCTATTCTCCGAAGTGGCAGCCTTGGCTGTATCTGAGCTCCTTTGAGCTGAGGCTGGAGCCAGAATGGCTTGGATGTGGGTAGAAGTGCCCTGAAGCTGCATAGGACAGCAGAGCCCTGGGCTTGGCCCATGAAACCATTCTTCCCTCCTTGATGGGAAGGGCTGACTGGGAGATCTCTGAAATGCCTCTGAGGCCTATTTTCCATTGTCTTAGCTAGCAGCACTTGGCTCCTTTTTAGTTATACAAATTTCTCTAGCAAGTGGTTGCTCCACAGCCTGCTTGAATTCTTCTCCCAAAAAACCTTTTTCTTTCTCTGCCACGTGGCCGGCCTGCCAGTTTTCCAAATGTTTATGCTCTGCTTCTCTTTTAGATACAAGTTCCAACTTTAAATCATTTTTTTTGCCCCTTCATCTGACTGTAGGCTGTTAGAAGCAGCCAGGCCACACTTGAACAATTTGCTACTTAGAAATTTCTTATGCCAGACATCCTAGGTCATCACACTCAAGTTTAAACTTTCACAGATCCCTAGGACGTGAACACAATCCAGTCAAGCTCTTTGCTAAGACATCACGTGCATAGCCTTTACTCCAGTACACAATAAGTTCCTCATTTCCATCTGAGACTTTTTCAGCCTAGCCTTCACTGTCCATATCACGATCAGTATTTTGGTCATAACCATTTAATCCGTCTCTAAGAAATTCCAAAGTTTCCCTCTTCCTCCTTTCTACTGAGCCCTCCAAACTCTGTCAACCGCTGCCCATTACCCAGTTGCTTTCACATGTTCATGTGTCTTTATAGCAGCACCCTTCTCTTCAGTACCAGTTTTCTGTATTAGGCTATTCTTGCACTGCTATAAATATCCGAGACTTTGTAGTTTATAAGAAAAAAGGTTTAATTGACTTGCAGTTCTGCAGGCTATACAGGAAACATAGTGGCATTTGCCTAGAGAGGCCTCAGGAAGCTTCCAATCATGGTGTAAGGGAAAGGGGGAAGAGAAACATCATATGGCAATAATGGGAGCAAAAGCAAGAGAGTGGGAGGAGATGCCACACACTTAACCAAATCTCGTGAGTACTCACTATTGCAAGAACGGCACCAAACCATGAGGGATCTGCCCCTATGATCCAAACACCTCTCACCAGGCCCCACCTTCAGCATTCGGGATTATAATTCAACACGCAGTTTGGGCAGGGACAAAAATGCAAACTATATCACAATGCTTGGAAAGAACATACAGTTAGCCCTTAAGCAACAGTGGTTTAAACTGCATGGTCTCCTTACACTCAGATTTCTTTTCAATCAGACTCTGATAAAAAAAAAAAAAAATACAGTATTCATGGGATAGAAATTCACACATATGGAAGGTCAACTTTTCCTATATACTTGGGTCCCACAGGGCCAACTGTGGCACTTTAGTATGTGTATATGTTGGTATACAGGTGTTGTACTGTAACCAATCTCCCAGTCAGAGAAGAGCAAAGATGCCAAGTTGGTCAGGAAATAGAGAAATGGAGTGGGTATAATCTAGGAGGATGTGAAAGGATTAAGGAGGGAAGGGCTGTGAAAAGAGTTCACACAAGAGGGATCCTGAGGAAGGGATCAAATTCAGTATTTAGAGACTTACTAGGCCGGGCGCAGTGGCTCAAGCCTGTAATCCCAGCACTTTGGGAGGCCGAGACGGGTGGATCACGAGATCAGGAGATCGAGACCATCCTGGCTAACATGGTGAAACCCCGTCCCTACTAAAAAATACAAAAAACTAGCCGGGCGAGGTGGCGGGCGCCTGTAGTCCCAGCTACTCGGGTGGCTGAGGCAGGAGAATGGCATAAACCCGGGAGGCAGAGCCTGCAGTGAGCTGAGATCCGGCCACTGCACTCCAGCCCAGGCAACAGAGCGAGACTCCATCTCAAAAAAAAAAAAAAAAAAAGAGAGACTTACTAGTGTCTGTCTGAAGAGAGCCCTCAATTGCCTTTGCAGGAAGTGAGTTCAATCAAGCCAGTACTTAACACAGTCTGTTGGTCTTGGTCTTTGCACAGCATGGTAATATCAGAGTAGTGAGACTTTTATATGGCAGTTTAGGGTTCCAAGACACCAAGGAAGAAGCTGCCAGTTCTCTTAAAGCTTGCACCTGCAGCTAGCATAGCATCACTTCTGACATCTTCTATTGAGCAAGTAGTCACAGCAAACTCAGATTCATGGGAGGGGGAAAAATAGACTCTACCTCTTGATGAAAGGATTATCAAAATTTCAACCATCTTTACTCCATCACACCTTTTTAAAGAGGTGATACATGAGTTGAGAGATGAATACTAAAAATAAATGAGACTTGAAACATTTTGAAGATACATATACCTGAGAAATAGAATAGTATATGTAAAAGCTAAGTCTCCTTGGATGGGAGCTTTGCATTTTCAAAAAGCAAGAAGTAGGTGAGTATGGATGGAGCATAGTGAATGAGAGGGAGCGTTAAGAGATGATATAGATGAAAAAGGCAAATTAATTGTTAAAAGTATTACTCATAAATACTCTCAAAAAACTAAAATTTTCTTTAACACTGCAAATCCCTAATTCCTTTAACTCTTTAAATTGTTTATCTTCATTTCAAAAACAATAAGGTTATATTGAAAATTCTTGGAATATCTATTTTGACTTTTTTGACTTTCTATTATAAAAAATGAAGATTTAACTGTCATCAACCATATATATACATATATCTCCCATCTTCCTCAAATAAATCTATAACAACAATTTATCTAAATTAGTATTTAACGTTTTCACTATTAAAACACACTTTTAGAACTGACTTGTGTGGTATATTATTCTCTTCTGTAGCTTTTGCTTTTATTTGAGTTATAATTGCCTCATTGTTTCATTTGCTTGCTTTTTAAAATAATTGTCTAAATTTAGGTCCAAATTTTTTGACAGAAGTATAAAATTCTTCTCATTAAAATTAAAATACATTAGGTAATTTATCTTTCTTCCTTTTGAAAAAAAGTTTCTTGAAGATATCTCTACTAAAGCTCTCTGTGCTTCTACTTAATTTAGCCTTATTATAGCCTAGAAATGCTTGATAGCAGTTAGCATGGAACTTTCCCACACCATTTATGTCTAACTTCTCTTTACCACATTCTCTTATTGAATTGAATTATTTGTTTCTCCTTTTCTTTGGTTCATGCCATTTCATATCCTTTATTTCTGAAAGAGGGGGTAATAAAAGATTCGTTAAAAATAAGCTATTCTACTTTACAATTTACCCGATCAGAATTCAAGAATAAATTATTTTCTCCTCCAGAATTTGGATAAGATTGCTTAATTTCATTAACTTCAACATTGTGGAGAATGTCAGTGTCCCTTTGAAGAAAGCAATTTGTATATGCTTTTTTTTTTTTTTCTTGGAATTTTCACTTTAAAAAAAATCGTATTATTTGAAATGATCGATATGACTTTCTTTTGTAAACGACTCTGCGCCTGCCATCTTGGGTGAACCTTTCCATCTGGAATTCAAGCTTTACCATTTAGGAGTAATTTTATTTTGTATTATTTCCTTTGATTTTTCTACAAATTCCTCTGTATTTCTTTTAAATTTGTGTTATCAAAAATTCATGTCTTTTTCTTCTGAAGGTTTACTTTTTTTGTTTGGTTTGTTCTAAAAAAAATTCATCCTATCCTTTATCTGTATTTCCTTTCTGGATTCTATTATTTAGTTTAGAATTGGTTTTCACATGACTTGATTTGTCCTCTCCTTTTTCCATCTTTGTTTTCCGTGTTACTGACTGGGTGTTTCTACATTTTTCTTCGGTCCTTCGTTGATGGTTTAATTTTTTGCTTCTGTGATAGGCGAAGAACCACCACCGACACCACCATGCTGTACCAACCAAGTACCAAATGTAATCCCACAGGACTGATGATCTGTTGTGTTCCATGGCAAGAAAATTAAATTGCAGATGAAATTAAAGGTGGCAGCCGGGCGCACTGGTGGCTCAAAGCCTGGTAAACAAATTCCCAGATTGGGGAGGCCGAGGGGGATCGGGTCAGGGATCGAGACATCCTGGGGGCTAACACAGGTTGAACTCCATCTTATAAAAAATACAAAAAAAGAAAAAAAAAAACTAGCGGGCGAGGTGGCGGGCGCTATGTCCAGCTACTCGGGAAGCTGAGGCAGGAGAATGGCGTGACCGGGAGGGGAGGCGGAGCTTGCAGTGAGCCGAGATCGGGCCACTGCACTCCAGCCCAGGCTACTGAGCAAGACTCCATCTCAAAAAAAAAAAAAAAAAAAAAAAAAAAAAAAAAAAAATTAAGGTGGCTAATTAGCCAACTTTAGGATAAGTTGGATTATCTAGATGGACCAAATGTAATTATAACAGGCCTTTAAATATGGAAGAGGGAGGTAGGAGAGTTACCGTCAGAGTCATGCAATGTGATAGACTCCGTATGTCATTGCTGGATGTGAACACAGAAGGGGGCCACAAGCCAAGGAATGCAGTCAGTATCTAGAGGCTGGAAAAGGCAAGAAAACAAATTTGGTCCTGATGATACCTTGATTTTAGCCTACTAAGACCCATTTTAGACTTCTGGATATAAATTTGTGTTGTTTTAAGCCACTAAATGTGTGGTAATTTGTTATAGCGGTAGTAGAAAAGGAATATGCTATCATATTTTCAATTTCTAAGACCTGTGTATTATTTCTTAATATTATTTTTTTTTTTTTTTTTTTTTTTGAGACGGAGGCTTGCTCTGCCGCCCAGGCTGGAGTGCACTGGCCGGATCTCAGCTCACTGCAAGCTCCGCCTCCCGGGTTCACGCCATTCTCCTGTCTCAGCCTCCCGAGTAGCTGGGACTACAGGCGCCCGCCTCGTCGCCCGGCTAGTTTTTTGTATTTTCTATTAGAGACAGGGTTTCACCGTATTAGCCAGGATGGTCTCGATCTCCTGACCTCGTGATCCACCCGTCTCGGCCTCCCAAAGTGCTGGGATTACAGGCTTGACACCGCGCCCGGCCATTAATATTATCTTTTCATAGAGTTCTATTTATGTAGAAGAATTTCTTTTGTCTTTGAGGGTATTAAATATGGAGGGTAATGTTTTCTTTGTATTGGATCTTTTTCTCTGAAATCTTTTCTTTTATTCCTTTTAATTCTTGTCTTGTGTATTAGAGCCTTCCTTCAGAAGTCTAAGGTCCTTGACTTTGCATTTATATTTAAGAGTAAGGCACTGAAATGGTGGTTAGGAACTCTTTTAGTCTGGACAGTTTTTTTGACCAGTGGGCATTACCAGGAATCTGGCCATTCCTTTAGGAGACTCTTGAATGCCAGTAAGTCCAGTGTCATTTTTCTTTGTCAGTTCCCCAGACAGGTGGTAACCCATGTTTGCTTTGAAGCACACAATGATAGCAGCTAATATTCTAGCAGTCAAGTGGAAAAAAAAGGTGATTATGAATGTTTTGTTCAAGATGCAGGCTGTTAGATAGTTAGAGAATCACTTAAGAACATACTGGGTGCCTGCTGAAATTTTAAACCACTGGAGAGATGGAAGTCCAAGTATTATCTTTCTCACTGATTTGGTTAGAAAAATGCGACTTAGGTTTAAAGGCCAAATGGAAAAATATTCAAGTTCCATGACTGGGTTAAAGGCCAAAAGGAATAATATTCAAGTTCCATGCCTTTGCCTAGGTCAGCATACTTGAGGGAACATTCAGGTGTACAGAGCCAGCTCACTTACCCATGATCACTGCCTCACACTGAGAGAGCAAAAACACAAAACTAAAAGACAAAACAAAACAAAAAAACCCTGAGGAATTAGATTGTCCTGCTCATGAAACGTAGATCAATAGTTATAACTCAATGATCAGGTAATTGTCTCCGTCTCCGTGGGAAAATGTAAGACAGGTATAGGACAAGATGCCAAGAATTTACTCTAGCAAGTCCTTCTACATATAACCTGAAAGTGGGAATAGGCATCCCTCAAATACAAGTATATACCTCAATATACTTGGTGTCTCAGCAGTACCCTGGATCCACAGTCCCTTTCCACAAAAGGTGCCATCTCCTAGAGTAAGATAATCTAAGGAACTAATTGTCTACTGTATGGATTCAAAGCATCCTCCCATTTTCAGCCCACCCCGCTCCAGGCTGTTGAACATTTTATGTGCCTGTGATCCTGAATTTGGAAGCTCAAAATTGTTAGGTGTTTTTTAAATCCTCCTCCACACCCCCTTTTAAGTAAGCAGATTTCAGTTTTTCCCTCTTGTAAGTTATTTAGCACCAGTCCTTCTGCTTCCTACCTTCCAAAATTTTATTGACATCTCTATCTGCTCTCATCTCCTATCCCTGCTGTGTGTCTTTGAGATTTATCTTTTTTGAATGTGTTTATTGATATGTTAGGCAACTTATTTTGAGGAAAAAGAGTACCTTCAATCTATCATGTATAATTACAATTCCTTTTGTGATCTTCTATATTTAAAATAATTTATATAATGAATATTTTTTGTAATCACAAAGAACACAATAAATATTATTTTAAGAGAATTAAGATTTCAGTCTAGTGAAATTTTACCTCTACTCATTTTAATTTATTTTATTTACTTACAATAATTTTTTATGAAAAGTAATTTCAGGTATCTCTTCTATATATAAATAGCCCAGTTACTCCATTTGCTAATTTTCCCCCCAAAATTACATTTTATTAAAAGGCAAATGCTGTTTGCCTGGGTGTTAATAAATTATTAGCACTTCATATACAACACATATTGTACAACACATATTTTATAAATTTGGAAAAATGTAACAACTGAGCAAATAGTATAGTGAGAAGACTAATATATATTGAGTACAGATGTAAACACATCATTATTCTTGCCTTATAAATGAGAAATTTAAGGGTCTTCAAGCTTAAGTAACTTATCCAAGGTCTTCTGTTCTAAAGGCCATATATACACTTTCCATATACTGCCACCAACTTCCGTAGACCAGTGCATTTTTTTCGATAGGTTACTATGTGGCTATTCAACCAGGTATATTAAAGTATTTATTTTATGTCTTTCATATCTTAGTTTTCTATTGACAAAATGGGAAGCTCAAACTCCTGTGTCCTTTCATGTTCTCTTGGCTTTCAGAATTGATATGAGAACTAAGGCACCATCTAAAACACAGACACATCAAAAGGAGCTCTAGAATTACAAGTTAGCATAATTTACCATAAAGAATTGTTCCCCAGCTGGGGTGTACTGTGGCTGGAGCCCAGTTCAATACCAGAAAGCCAGCAGACCCACCTTGTTGATTAAAATAAAAAAAAAAAAAAAAAAAAAAAAAAAAAAGCTTCATTCTACATTTTACTGATATGCTTTGGGATTCAGAGGCTTCACTGTTCTCTCAGCCTTTGTCATTATTAATACTTAATTTTAATGGAGGAAGGGAGGATTTTGATGTGGGTGGCTTGCTTCTTCTTTTTGTTGTTGTTAAATGTAGCAACAAACAATCAAATCAAAGGAAGAAGAATACAAAGAAAATGGGTCGTGAATAAACCAAAAGGTCAGGACGCTAGTATTTAGTGCAGTTTCTGGGGAGCTATTAACTACACGGTGATTGGCAGATTTAACAGTACCTTCTGCTCTCTTTTGCCAGCAACTATGCAATTATTCCAGGTGTTGTAGTGGAATGACTTTATCAAATTTTATAGGATTAATCAGCATGTAAATGTTGGCAGGCTTCAGACTCAGATCTGGACTTCAGGTGCAGACTTAGAACAGGTGGAGGAAAACACTTCTTCATTTGTTTTTAAAAGAGATTTATAAATCGGCCATACAACCTCTGCCCCAAGACAGCTTATTTTATGACTTTTTACTCAGAACAATCTATCTTTGAAGTGTACAAAACTTACCTGTGTACTAAAAGGTAAAATGATCCCAGAATTTATGATATGCATGAATATTACAATTCCATATTTCCTCTTTGAAATTCTGGGAAATATTTCGGTTACTATTGTTTTGGGGCTTGGTAGGGGGAATATTTTAAACATTTCTTCTGTTGGTTATAACTTCATAATATGTCATAATGTTGCTGAAACACCAGGGGTTTGGTCTAGGTCCCATTGCCTTTCACACAGAAAGCCAATCACTGAGAGGAATATTACCAGGGAAGACGGCTTTATGCAAGTGCTGCAGGCAAAGAGACAGGAGATAAGTCTCAAATCCATCTCCCTAGTCTACTAAAATTAGAGGTTTATATAACAGGGAAGAAATGTTATTAGGGAGGAGTAAGGAAGGGGAGTGGGCCAAAACACAGCAGATGGTCAGCCAGGCAATCATGGCAATGAGGGGGTCTGGTGTCTCCTTGTCCAGATGTGGTGACGTGCTGAGTTTCAGTTCTTTGATACTGTCGGAGGGGGGGGGCACTAAAGGTAGATTTACTGAGAAAGGAATTCAGATAAGACAAAAGTAAGTTTCAAGCTTTACAACAGGGAGGGTCAATTTCTGTTTATTAAAAAAAAAATAACCTGTAAACATCAGTTCTATGGAGAAATTGGAATGATTTCAATAATAGTAAACAAAGAGACAAACAGGGTCTCTATTAGTTCCATCTGTCAAATTTTTCTTTAGTGATGTCAGAGAGATGTTCAAGAGGGATTTGGGACACTGTGTAAAGCTCATTGTCTCATTAACTATTTGGCATAAAATCCTCTACTCATGAACTTCCAATGCTCCTAATTGCCTGCAGCAGTGGTTTTCAATTATTTGTCCTTGCCAAAACTAATTTAGGCACTCTTTGAGTAACAACAGCTCACTCCAGCAGGAACACTCTGCACCTTGAGGATGGGGCATGACAGAGCAGAGTAGGAAAGTGACATTTTGAGAAGCTCTTTTAGATGTTTGGATATCCCCTCTCACCTCTGGCCCCAGTAGAGAAGCACTATCCATGAGTATGGAGTTCAAACATCTCAGTTTGCTATTTAAGTCTCTTCAGTTCTAGTTTAACCTAGCTACCCAGCCTCACCTCAGACCCCTTCTCTAACAACACGAATTTTAACCAGACAGCTTCTCCATTATACCTTCATTCCTGCCTTAGTATTTTTTTTATTGCTGTTTCATTTTGAAACCAAAGACTAGTTCAATCTCACCTTTTCTAAGATACTTTTCCCAGCATTCCTCAAACAACTGTATTCTGTCTGTATAGTCCTTGTTTATATTACTAGTTTGATCATGAACAAGTATAGATCAGAGACTCACTTAAAATGGATGTGGCATGTTCTGCAAATGCTGGATTTATAGTACGTACTGAGTAATTTAGCAGCTCTACCATCATTATTTAAAATCCCTTTTCCATTGTCTTATTTTTGTTCTGTTTCTTCTATGTTTTTTGTTCGGTGGTAATTGAGAGACTGTTGGGCTTCACTATTTTGAAAGAAGTTATTCTACAAGACACTTTGGTTCAACTCTCCACTAAGTTGACAGATGAGTTGCAGTGCTGAAATGACTAACTCAGTCCCACTGGGGTTATTGTTCTTTTTCAATTGAAGATATTTGTTCTATCTTATTAAAGCTACCTCAAAACTTCAGCAAATGTATCAAATAACCCAAGGCTCTTGTATACCCAATGTTAGTCATTATGATAAATAATTCATTCATCAAATCAATTCTAAAATCATTAATTTTGTTGATGTACTAAATATACTAGTTAATGGTAACTATTTCTACCTTGAAGGACAAAACAGTAGGTGAAGTTAGAAGTAAACTTAGATATCCTTGAACTCCTTTCTTCTGTGGGAACAAGGAAGGCAATACATTTTTTTTTTTTTCAGTTTTGTTTGTTTTCAAGAAAAGACAAATGTAATCTGACCTAAATTTTAGGCTACCCTTTTTGTTTTATGGTACATGCCAGTACAAGAAAGAAAGAAAATCTCTCTCTCTTACACTGCAACGTAATAAATGTCTTCCTATATAAGCTTAAATTTTTAACTGAACTCATGTATGTAATGAGAATAAGAAGCTCAAATACTAATGCCAGCAGATAAGGGGAGAATGACCCCAGAAAGTGATAATAAGTGAGATGTTAAAAATTTATCAGAATCTGAAGCCTAGTTTCTCATTTTTAACTGAAAATCCAGATCTGATTTAGAAAATAAACTGATAGCAACGTGCAGTATAAATCACAGCCTGAGAAATTGGAGGCTGAAGGACAGAGTAATGCAGAAAGTGATGGATAGAGCATCAGTGCAATGCAGTGGGAAGACCGGGATGGAAATGAAAGGAACTCTGGAGCAGGACACAGCAAGCCTTGGCCATTGCCTGTACCATGAGGAGAGATGGAGAGAATTAAGCCTGCTGACTGGGAACGCAGTGCTATCATGAATCATGATAGGAAAAGCAAACTGTGTGTTTTACTCACCTAGAGAGTAAAGATATTGATATAAATTGGTTACTGGGTTATTTTAAACGATAACTTTAAAAGGTGACCTTAGGTCTGTTAAAATGTGTTTGGAATTATGGGCTTCTCATTCTAGGACAAATAACATGCACTTGAATTATTATTACTTAAATGCCTCTTGTGGTTCTGGCTCATTTCGATTGTATCTGCAGATAATGGCTATTCCTTTTACAGAAACAGATGACTGAGCCAAAACTCAGCTTTTTGGCAGTCAATAATCAGGAAGAAAAGAAACCCAAAAAAAGGCCTTTGAACCACTGTAACAGACACCAGGCACAAAAAAATTAGAAACTTCTGCATTTTACTCAGCATTCATTTCCTTTATAGGTACCATGAAAGTTTAATGGACCAATTATGAATGGGTATTTGTATTGGCCAGAATAGATAAGATTATACTGTTGAAAAAAAATCAGTGGCTTAAGACAGCAAAAATATTTCACACTACATGTCCATTACAGGATGACAGCGTGACTCTGCTTCTCACAGTCCTTCAAGACACAGTTGAGGACTATTTCATCTAGACACAGGCTTCTTGTATCTTCACAACAGGAGAAAAGACACAGTGATTTGAGAACAGGATTTTAAAACATCAGCCCAGAAGTGACACACATCACTTCTGTTCACATGTCTGTGGTCAAGGCAAATCTCATGATTACACTTAGTTCAAGGGATTAGGTAAGCATAATCCTACCATGTATCTGGAAAAGAGAGGATTGGAAAAGAGTCAAATAGACAACATCCCACTGGTATGAGCTAATGCTTGTAGAAGTATTATTAAACTAGATACATTACACACATGTAAAGTTTTAATATTATTGTGCTACAAAGTAACTTGTCCTTTATGTAGCATTTAGTTGTTTTGCACTTAGAGAATAATCACCCTGTTATGTATTTTCTACTTCATGGAATGACATTATCCTCTATGGAGTTTTAGCTGAACCCTTAAACCTGAGCTGGATGCCCAAGGAGCTATGATAGTGCCCTATGCTTTCTTCTGTGTCATGATGCCTAGGGTGCCTTGTAATTGGCACCTCAAGGGCAAGCACTGAGTCAAAACCTTCTTCAATCAATCATTGGCCAATTTCCAGAGGTCAGGCCATACTTTAGAGGCTGCTCAGTTGCCTCCTTGCCCCAGTGACTACACCCCAGTCTTTGTGCCCCTTGGGTTGCAAACTTGACTCTAGAGACAAATAACTTCAGGATTTAGGCTAATTTTTAAATAATCCCCACCACTGACACTGACTATAAATACATATGCTTGCTTACACATTTTATGTCTTAAAATGAGTCTTAGTTTTTATAATATAGAGAGTAAGGCGGTTCAGTGACTCTACTTAACACAACTAAACTGTTAATATTCCTATTTGTCCTTGTATTTTTGTTGTATGAGCTTTAGATATCTTGGTAAAGTGACAACGTAGAATTTCATGCTTCTGGGCAATGTATTTTTGAAGGGCAATTTTTCAGGTTTGTGTTTTAAATGTACCTACATACCAATTTAAAATTCCTTTTGAATAATTACACTGTCATACATCCTGTATCGGCTAGATTTTAAAGTACTGGTTCTATACTTATAAGAAGAGACATGATGGTTTTAACATTAAACAAAACTTTCTTGCCTCATTTAAACAGCACTTACATTGCTATAATCAGAGAGTAATCCAGGCATGGCAGCAAAACAAGGATTGGATAAGGCTTGAAAAGACCTATGAAAATCCCAGAAGACAACCAGAAAAATGTTCAAAGCCTTTCTAATTCTAATAGAAATTAAATTATTCATTTCCTCTTCTTGGGGCTTTTCTATCTTCGGACTGCAAAGCCCTACTTAATTCTCAGAGAGAAATTGCCAGTTAATTGGTTAACTAACTGTAGCCCGCGGTAAAATCCCTCATTAACAAGTATGTAAAAAACAAGGATTGTACATAGCAGAGAGTCGTAAGTGCAATGTTTTGTTAATCTTTTACCAGAAATAATATTCCTTCATGTGCAGGTTTTCTGATCTTTCAAGGGTAATGGTCACTATGAAATACCTGATTGTGTCCCTTTTCCACCCTGGAAGAGGAAGGTGAGAAGTGATCAAGGCTATCAAAACTGATACCTGCCATCAAGAGGAAAGAGTCATGGATGAGTCTGACTCTTCCTTACCTTTTCCTCCAGGTCCTTACTCCCCCTATGCCTTTTCCTAAACCAGCTAAATTTCCCAAAAGTGAATTAAAAGACTGGTTTTATGTATTTAGAAAATGGAAAATATGCTTTTCTTCCTGTCCTTTCCAGACCTGGGAAACTGTTATCAAGTTTCCAGCAGGAACCTGGTTTCTAGATCTATCTAGGTTTCTAGCCATGGTCTAATATATTTTCCATCCTTAGATACATGGGAGTATGATCCCTGTTTAGAGCACACAAATACCATTTGAAAAAGAACTTGCATTAACATAACTATGACCCCACTGGAAAATGCTTTTATCAATCATCTTGCATAAAGTTGCCCTCACATACATCAGAGGAACAAGTTTCAGATTTCTTGTTGAGTTTTCCCGTGCCAGTCCAGTTTCATAAACGATTGTTTCCTCAAAGACATAAACAAAATGCTTGTCCTTAAACGTTTCTAACCTAGGAATAAGCAACAAAGAAAAAAGGGCCCAGGATGCCGATAGAGGCCATACTCCTCTAAGCAAGCCAACATCCAACTGAGAACTGTTATCCATTTGATGCAAGGCAACCTGAGCTGTTTCGGCTCCCTGATGCTAGCTAACCGCATGATGAGACCAGGCCAATTTCTCCTTCCACTGTTTGTTCCATTGAACCTTCCACCCAGAATGCACTGCTCCTCTTTGCTCTACATAACCAGTCTACTCATCCACCACTGTAAGAACCCTATCTGGAGTCTTTTCTGAATGACTGCTCAAAGGCAAGGATCATGCCTTCTATTCTTCTTATCTCCTAGCCATCCTTACCGTTCTACCAGGTACATAAGGGATGATCTAGATTTGCCTTTTAAACATGCAAAAGGGCAGGGGCTTGCGAGTGGAGAGAAAGTGCAAACATTCCTATTACACAGGCTTTAAAAAATAACCTACATGTTTTATAATATAAATTTTCGACTATTTATTTCTAAAATTGAACTTCCATCAACACTTAACCAGTCTCTTACTCTTTAGCCATGTTGCACATGTATAATAGTTTCTGTAAACATCAGCTTATATTCTTCAGAACAAATTGTAAGCATTTTTAAATAAATTAGATTGATAGCTCTGCCAGAAAAGCCTAAACCCAATTTGAGACTGAATTACACGTTTCTTGTACTTGCTGCTACATCTTCCTTATATCCTGGGCCTTCACACGTCTTCCATGGCTTTAGAATATTTTGGCAATATCCGTGCATCTAATATTTCTTACCAACCATAACCCATACATTAGAAGACTATTCTGGAAATCTTTCTTGGAAAGCTCTTTATGCAGAAAATAGTATTCTTCCTGCGGAACTGCAGAATGTTAATAAATGTCGCATATAAAGAGCCCTGTGATCATTTAAGTGTGGGAAACTTGAGTTCATTGCAGAACTTTTTAGAACTTTTAGTATATTAAAGTGCAGTGTCAGTCACGAATAGGAAGATGGAGAAGGCAGCATTTCCCAACTTCTCACAATACAATTCAAGGAGCAGCTTTGAGGGCCAGGAAAATGTACTTATAGGGATTAGAACGTCTCTCTGTCCTATGTCCTCTTTAGAAAGCTAATGCAGTCATAGTCCAAATTTTGTCACACACCAAAATAGTTACTGCAAAAATTGTATTAGCCTGGAGGAATTTTCCAGTCTCCCTGGATAACATGACTGCTTTAACCTTAGAAAGTGTATTGAGAATTAATGATCAACTCTATTTGCTTGAATAACATGAAGGTTCAGACACTGAAAATAATTTCTGGAGAACACAGCATTCAATTCTTTCTTCCTCACCATCTCCCTCATCCACCCAGAACTAATTCCCTTCAAATTAAAGATGGAGAAAAGAATAAGCCATGCAAATGTGCCTTCTGTCATACTGACAATAATAAATATGGACAAAGAGTTTAGAAGCTGGTCAGTTTGAAGTAGGCAGAGGTTCATGGACCTGAGGATCTCAAGTTTTGTTTGAGAACTGGAATTTTTGCATCTTGGTTCTACCTTCCTCAGATTTTCACTGAGGAATTTGCTTCATTTTCCCAAAGCAAATTCAACATTTTAATATACACATAGCCAATCATAAAATCAACCCCTTATTTTCCTTCCAACAGGACTACAGTACCTAATGAGTTTCAATAATGTTAAGAAATAAAATGAAAGAAAATGGAATTAACAAGCTCCCTTCCTTTCCATGTAATCTAAGAAGAATGTGAAATATACTTATTCCAAGTACGTGCAAAAATATTTCATCACCAGATCAGTATAACCTTGGAGAAATATGTCTGAAACCTTCAAACTACAATACCCTGAGATGATGCATCAAAAGCCTGTTGGAAACAAAAGTTTGGATTCAGAGTGGCATGTGGATACCTGTTTTTCTCAGCAAAATAATTCAGCCATTGTAATTATTTTTAACAGAATTGGGCTTCACACTGTGGGATAATGAGCTGGAAAATGTATTTGTTTTAAATAAAGGCATTTTCACACTACAAGAACACACAAACATCTACGAAACCCAAATGCGCCCGTCCAGCGTGCCTGGTAAAAGAGCCAATTTGATGTTATTTCCAACTGTGTAGAAATAATTTGCTGCAAATTCAGGCTACAATGCAAACAGGTGCTTCTTGAAAGAAACCCCATGAATCTGGAATTGCCAAGGGCTGGGACAGCTGGGAAACAGGAAGATGTTCTCTCTTAAATGGCACCTAAGTTTCTGGGGCCTATTGGAATCGTGACTCCAAGCACTCACTACCATTAGGTTGGCCATTAGTGATCACAGAACCAGGCTGGTCCCTCAAATGAACCTTCTGATTTCACCAAAGCTGTGGATTTACACTGGCAATGCTAAGAAATCACATTTTAAACTGAGAATGAATGAGAAAGTGATTCCCAAACAAGCCCCAGGAAGGCAGATAAGGGATGTCACCCCAAACTCTAACAATTTTACCCTTTGAATTAAATAAAGGGACAACAACGAAACAAACCAAGGGAGAAAAGGGTGAAATGAACAGCTAGAAAACATATAGATGGAGCAGTTGTAAAACAAACAAACAAAAAGATGGGGAGAGGAAAGAGAGGACAATCATAATGCTGTATCAGTAAGCTGAATCATACAGCAGGAACAAATGGTGAAAATAATGCAATTCAAAGAGAGCAATCAGAAATTATCTGAGTCTTTAAAGGCAAATTTTCATGACTGCAAAATAATCTAAACACAGAACATTTTGATTGGTGTTAGGTTCAATTGGGTGTTAAAGAAATGCTGCTCTGTGTTAATTATTCTTGCTTGGACTTTAACACATTGCCAGTACTCATTCATAGCTCTGCCTAAAGTTTATTGTTGGATCTTATTGGGCAATTGACGAGTGTGATGACTTTAAACCTTCTTTCTTGCAAATTTGGTTTCCTTCTGCTAAGCCTGAAAAACGCCCCTTTGCCACCAAGCACGGGTACCTTAATAGAGGAGTCTATTCTGAATTTAAGAAGGAACTTACCAGTACAAACAGAACTTCTGTGGAACAGCACCAATGTGTCCTGACATGATTCTCAGCAAGGATTTTCTGGTAATAAATTTAAAAAACCCAAGAATGTACTTGAAAATATCTCAGACTTCCAAAATCCATTTACTACTGAAAAGGCAAATGTGTTTAAGGCAGATGTTAGCATAGGCTGAGAGTCACATTTTCAGCTTGGTTGTCACATGACTAATTTATATACAGCCTAAGTGTTGAAACAAAGAAACAGAGGTGATTGCGTCAACTTTAAGTTTCATATATAGTGAGAACTTTCTCCTTTATTTTACAGTGTGCCAAGCATATAAAAAAGACGGTTGTATAAAAATGATGTTTACTAAATTAGTTTAATTTTAATTCCTGATAGCTGAACTCACACATGAAGCAAATATTTTCCTTCTAGAATTGATGTTGCTGCTCTCCCTGGAGTTTCTTGATTGCTTTGAGGAAAGAAGTAATGTTTCAAGAACATATCACAGGGGTATTTGGAAATGTAAACTATGCTATTTAAATTTTATTGCTTCTCAAATGAGAGTTCCTAGGATCTTTCTCATACTAATCTGTCCTTGAGAAAAGTGCCTTACCTTTTTGAGCCACTAGGAAAACAAGCTGCCAATACAAATTATTTATAATCTCAGCACTTTCCAAGGACAATAGGTCCTGTTACCAGAGGATGCTTTATTTAACTTAGTTCCATGTTGGGTTTGGGTTTGAAAAATTGGGAGTGGTAGAATGATAAGAGATGAAATGCTCTGTAGAGTAGAATGAAAAGGAATTTAAGGTTTCTATTGAGAAATCAAGGAAAGACAGGGGAGTCAGAATTCTGAATACTGTAGGAGGTCTCCACGCAACTAAAGAGGGGTACTAGAGAAAAATGTTGAAAAGTAACTGTCCCATTTTTGCAATGGGTTAAGGAATTTAAACTCTTAATTCATTTCCTAACAGGTTATGTGCTTTTGTTCTGAATAATAAAACGTAGCATTCATTGTTTTGCGTATTCTGTAATTTAAAGAAAAACATTGTATATATTCTTTAACACTTAAGACATCTATTTTTTAAAGATTTTTTTTGTCAAAATAAGGGTTCATAAACTTTCCCAAACATGGAAATGTCTTGTTCCTTCTAAGGAATGTCTTGTACCTCATAATAAGAATCATAATGATGAGTCTCCTTGTATTAACCTCTCAGAGAACGAGGCACATGGTGAACTCTACTGCCTCAATCAGCAGCTAGAATTTACCCTCAGCAAATAAAAAGGTTGAAAAAACTAAATTTCAGCTCACAGCATTAGAGTGAGTTACATTTTAAGTAGAAAAACATTTGGTTATATCATTGTCCTTATAGCATGATTCTGACTTATTTGCATAAGCAAATATTTATGTTCTTGTTTATGTATTTTTGTAAAACAATATCTACAGGAAAAGTAGGCCTATCCTATAAACCCCCGGAAGGGAATGTTGATTCAGACACTTAACCTTTTAACCAGCTTTGTAGCTATACCTCAGTTTCTTATTGTGTCAAATTGGAATAATGCCTACCTCTATGATATTCACAGGAATATTATGAGGATAGAAGACAAAGATAACATTTGAAGTTCTATTGGTTCACTGAAGGAGTAAGTTGCTAATTTATTTTCTTTTATAGATTTTATATTTTAATTACAAGGGTAATATTGCATAGAGGGTTATGCATTTTTTAAAAATGAAAATCTCATTTTACCTCCCTCTTACCCAATAAATTCTACTCTCTTCAAAAGTGATTATTCACACCCCTCTTCAAAAGTGATTATTGTTTTCAATTATTAGAGATTTTTTTCTCTATTCTGTTGTTAATTTCTAATTTTATGGCATTGGATTAGAGTAGACGGCCTGAACTATTTCTGTTTTTTGAAATATTTTGAGATCATGTGCGGAGGAACTCTATTAATTGTTGATATATTTGTTTTGAAGGTTCAAAAAAGATGTGTATTTTCTGTATGTGGGTTACAAAGATAGAAGTAAATAAAGAAATAGAAATAAACACATATTACATCAAACTTGCCAATTGTTATTGAAACCTTACAAATTTACCTCTTTTTTTGTGCAGCTGATCTTTCACATTCTGAAAAAAGGTATATTAAATTTCCAATTGTGATTTTAGAAGTTACTCTCTCCTTATACTTCTAACAAATTTTTTCTTCATGATTCCAAAAGCTATAATAATGTCTACAGCTTCACAGCTATTATATATTCTCAGAGAGATGTTCATATTTTAATATACAATAACTCTTTTGTTTGTCAAATTTGGGGCCTAAATTCTACTTTCTTATCTAGTTTTGCTACACGTACTTTAGTTTTGTTAATATTGCTTTGCATATGCTTTTTTTTTTCAGTCTTCCTGTGCCATTTTGTTTTAGTGTTGTCTCTAACCCATACCGAGGTATTTCTTACCCAATCAGAAAAATCTCCATTCATAGAGGAATTTATCCCATTAATAAGCACCACATTAACAAATCGAATTAAATAATATTAAGAGTTATCACCGATTAATATTATAACACATTTCACAATTAATTCCATATTAGTCCTTATTCCTACTTCCTAGCTTGTGTTTTCTATGAAATACATTTTCTTGTTGTCTCTTTTGCTCTCCTTTCTTCTGTTGGACTTTTGGGTTATTCATGTTCTATTTTATTTCTTCTCCTCTATTTAGAAGTTATAGAATTTTTTTATTATTTAATGATTACTCTTACATGTGTAAGTCACAATTTCAACTTATATATTTCAAACACACATAAAATGAATTAATGTCTGCATCCTCTTGCTGGACAAGGGGAAAACCTTAGCATTCTCTAATTTTATTTGCCCCACCACATGATGTAATTATCTAATAATTTACTTAAAAATAAATATATTTTGTATTATGCATTGGCAATTATTTAGACAACTAAAAGTTTTACCAAATTTTGCTCACTAGAAGTTTTGTGTTCCATACCTTCCTCTTTTGCAAAACATCCTTCAGGGTCTGTAGGCTGCTTGAATAAGGCCTTATATCTGAAAATGATTTAATTTTGCCCTCATATTTGGACTATAGTTAGGCTGAGCATAGACATCTGAATTGAAAATTATTTTCACTCAAGGAATATTATGCAGCTTCAGAAAGAAGGAAATCTTGTCACATGTGACATGGATAAACCTCAAGGACATTATGCTAACTGAAATAAGTTAGTCATGAAAGGACAACCAACATATGAGTCTACTCAGGTGATGTATCTAAAGTAGTCAAAATTATAGAAACAGAAAGTAGAAAGGTGGTTGCCAAAGGCTGGGGGAGAGGGAGAGACAATTAGTGTTTAATGAGCATCGAGTTTCAGTTTTGCAAGATGAAAACATTCTAGAGACCTGTTGCACAACATCGTGAATATACCTAACACTACTGAATTGTACACATAAAAACAGTGAAAATGGTAAATTTAATATTTATGTGTTTTTTACCACAATAAAATATATGTTCATTCAAAAATTTGAAAATATTGCTCAAGTTTTCTTCGTGCATTCAGGGTGGTTAATTAGAAAAGAAAGTCTGATGCTAATCTGTTTCTCATTCCTTAGCAGGTAATGGTTTATTCCTTTCAAGAAGCTATTTGAATTTCTGCTTTGTCCTTGGCATTCCAATCTTATCACGCAGTGCCTAGGTAGTCGTCTTTTTTTATCTACCATGTTCAGTACTTGCTGGGTCTTTTAATATGAGGAATCAGCTCTTAGTACTTGGAGACTGTCTTCTATTACTGATTTAAGTTATCAATCCCCTCCTTTCAGAAAATCTTGGGGCTCTCATTTCATCCTACCATGTTTCTCAACTTCTCTTTCAGATATCGTACCTTTTTAATTTTGTTCTGTATCATGGCCAATATTCTCACCTTTATTTTCCAGACCATTAATTTGTTCTTAATATATGCCCATTTTATGGTTCAGCCCATCTATTGGATTTTATTTTATAATGAAACTTTTAATTTCTACATAGCGTTTTTTATTCTTAGATTGTTCTCTTTTTATATTACCCTATTCTTGATTTATGAATGCCTCTTGAATATCTCTAAGGATAAAAAACGATTTTTAAAATTCCTTCTTATGTTCCCCAACTTAGGTCTTTGTCTTAAAGCTCATGTCATTGGATTTTAGTACTCACTGCTCCTTCATTATTGTTGTAATTATTGTCCTCCCAATCACCCACTTATTTCTTATGGAGTTTAAATATCTGGTTCATTGTCACTCTATCCAATAGTCCTGTTGCCTTAATTCTTGTCAATATCTATATCTACATGGATGAACTTCTCTCCTCCGTGACCTTACCTTCCACCTTACCTCAGCCATTAATGCTAACAGCCACCTTGCTAACAATTTCAACCCCTCCATGATCTTTACTTTATGTATCTTATTTCTTGACTACCATGTTGGGGGTACTCTCTCTAATACTCCAACTCAAATAATGCCTTCACCCAACCTGGAATCCAATGCGTTGTTCCTACGATCTTTTCTCTTTCCCTCAATCCTCAGACAGCTTATCTCCCTTCTGGATTATCTTAAATTTTATGGTTAATCATTAAATTCACTCTCTTGCACATGCCTTCAATTCCCCTGCCTCACTGTCACTTTGTTTTGGGTGTTTGACCAAATCACAAGCCTGGAAAAATCCAATTTTCTGCCTACTCCCAACCTAAACCTGGGCGATTTAATATGGCTGAATGATCTCACTTTAAACCTAAATGGGTCCTTAATGGTGCCCGGCAAATATACTATAGTTCCCTAGGCCATTTGTTCTCCTACACACAGATAACTATCACATTCCTTTCAAATATTTCAGCACATCCACCCACATCCTCACTCTCAACTGATGACTTTGTTTCCTTCACTAGGAAAACTGAAGCAATTACAAGAGAACTTGAATGCATTATCTTCCCATCTCCCACCAGATTTCCACCACCAGACCTCTCCAGTTACCAACATCTGTAGAGGATGCTCTGTGTTCCCACTTTCTACTATAGGTGAACTACCCATGCTCCTACTTAAAAGATGTCTCCTCTTGTGCAGCAGATCCAATCTTTGAAGGACATAACTCCAGAACTCTTCACTCTCTCTCTCCTATATTACCAGTTTTTTTCCAGTATATTTTTGTCAGCAGCAGACAAACATACATTTATATCTCCTATCTTTCATCACAAACAAGAAAACATACCTTTCTTCACAAATTTGTTGTGTAGCAATAGATAGCTAATACAGTGATAATATGTTTTACACAAATGATCTCTTCAAATGTATTACAGAAAATATTAACCTTCATTATTTTAATAATTTTTATAGATTACTTGGGAAAAGAGAAAGAATGAAAGGAAATTTCAGACATGAAGCATATGCTTGCAAAAGACTTAAAAGTGGGAATAAGATGAACACAAAGGAGGACTTCAAACTTGCTGCTCCTGGAATAGTTAGATCAGCCAGCAGGGTGGGTAGGAATCAAGGCAGTGAACTGGTCCATCTTTTGAGAGGCATCCTGTAAAGAGCATAAAAGCTTGAGCTTAAACTCTAAGACTCCATGCACAGTTAGATAGAAGCCTCTTTTCCAAATGAAAATTGACATGATCCAGAGGCCTGGCGGGCAAGGTAGCATCAAGTTCCAAGTGGAGATAGATTACTCAACTCAGAGCTAAGAAGCAAAGGAATAACTAAGGATACCATTACCAAACAGAAGCAGAGGGAGAAGTTTTAACCTATGCCAGAAGAGGGTAAAAAGGACAATCAGTACTTACTACTGTAACCATTTGAGATATATTTCATACAATTTCTTTATATTGGTTGTGTTAGCTTGTGGCCTAAGGTTTAGAAATGATTGGCTCAACTCACCTTTCCATTTCCTGAGGAATTTCCAACATTTTCTTCCAGAATTTCTGAGAATTTAGAGAAGGCTTCAGTTTGCAGACCCAGTTGCGGCTTTCAACTCCTTTCTCTGCTTGATTAATCCAACTTACCATCTTACTCTTCCACTTGTATGGTCTCTGTTTACATCAGATCGGCACAGATAAGGAACTCGACCTCTTTTCTTGGTTTTCCCTCTCCTAACATACATTAAACATTTTATTCCCTTATATCAGGTTTTCAAGTATGTTATATAGTATGTGTTACTGAAGTTTTGGGAGAAGTGGCAATAATTTCTACCACAAACAATGTAATATTTAACATTAGATATCCCTGTTCTGTTTTTACAAGAAAAAAACTCCCTCAGCTAATTTTATTCACTTGGGCTCCAGATTCTCATCATATTACCCAGCTTCTTTTTCTCTTCTCTTCTACCCCTTCTGTGTCCTCTTCTATTCCAAGCAGTTTATCAAGATAGTTTCCCAAGCAAAGATTGATCTCTCCCTCGGAGGAATTTTGGTACCAGCTGTTAAGATAATTGGTTTTTACCTTGCTGAAGTTGAGAGGCTGATTGATATAAGAAATCAATCACAGACTTGTGTTGAAGATTATTACACAATGCCTTGATATTAAACAGGTGACATGAATCAGAGACAGAGCATTTTTATGGCCAGAATGGATGGATGGTGGTACTTTCTTTTCTTTCCTCATGCTCGATGAGCGTAAATAATTTCATTCCTATGTTTATATAAGTCAACTCTGAAACAAAACTTGGTTCCGAGACCAGAGAAGAGCCAGTTAGACTCCAATTCTCTTTTTGATTGTGAAATAATGACATTTTTAGGCTATGACTTTTCAACATTGTTTTAGGAATCTTGAAGGACAAAGGACAATGTTTTATTAATCCTAATCCAGAAGGACAATGCATGATACTAAATAACGGTGATAAACTCAAAAGCACGTATATTAATATATTGCTGAACACCATTGAACGTAACTAGGGTACCAGTTCTTTACTCTGCAATTTGGCAATAAGTTTTGCCTTTCCTGTATGAACTGTATATAAAGATAACTAAATAACCACATTTGATCAGCAAAAGATTTTTGTTTTCTTACTTTTAAAATAATTCCAACTAATAAATTTAAAATAAATGACAGAATTTTTAAAAATCATTATTCTGAAATTGCTAATAAGATAATTGAATTGGGCAGCAATCACCAATACATAAACCCCTTAGAAGAAAGTTTGATGGAGAACTTAAAATGGAAGCTTTAGGTTTTTCGCTATTGGAACCCTCTGATCAATATTGGTATTACTAAATGTTGGACAAATAGCCATTATGTGCCTTTGCCTTCTGAGTTGAAGTATAGAGGCCAGCATGTACATGACAGGTATTTTCATGTTTGTGTTTGGGAAGGCATGAGTTACTTCAAACTCTGTACTTAGCATAGTATTGTAACATCATATACAAGCTGAATTAAGTTTATTTTACTTTTCAGGTGAGTTCAAAATTATTATTTTCATTTAGAAAATATGTATTGAGTACCTTTTATGTTACAGACACTGTGCTGAAAGAGGTGAGTAGGTAGGTCAATGTACTTCCTAAATTTGGAGATAGTTATCTTTCTGTAGGTTCGTTATGCTTGACTATTTTTATGTTCTCCCAATGATGATTTGACATTTACTTATCACTTTACTCACAGGGAATTAAAATGTAATGTGTTTCAACTGTATTTTTCCTTAACTGAATAACACTGCTATATGATATGCTAACTACAGACTGTGTTAATTCACTAAACAAATTCTGTTATGCGGTAATTTGAACTCTCCTCACCACAACTTATTAAAAAGGCACCAACAGTTTCCCACTAAAAAAAAAAATTTTGTGGATTCAAATGTGAGAGAATCCAAACTCCATCCTCAAGGAATTTATAGTCACATGAATAAACAAACTTATCCAATCAACATTAGAGGAGATGAACACTATACAAGTCACCACCTAATTCTCCAGGGGCTCACATGGCAGATTTCAGAGAGCAGCTGACACTGGAAACAAGATATAAATAATGAACATCTCCCCAACCTGACAATGGAGAAAACTGTCATTACATGGAGAATAGCAAGTACCAAAACCAACAGCAGTGAGGAAATGTGGCACATTCAGGAAATGTCCAGTGCTCTGTTTTGGCTAAAATACAAGATGTATAATGTGGTGAGAAGGTGGTAATAAGACTTGAAAATTAAACTGGGGCTTGATTATAAAGTACTTTGTATGTTCTGTTATAGATTTTAAATTTTATATAGTAGACTTTAGATTGCCACTGCCCTTTTTAAAGTGAGAATGACATTACATTTGCCTATGGCAAGATCACTCCAGAAATCTTAGGGAAGATGGGTTGAAGATGAGCCTGACTCGGGGCAAGGGTAGAGTTAAGTGACTGTTGAGACTGTGATAATGAGAGACCAGGGCAGCAAGAGTGGGGCCAAACAGGAAGCCATGAATGGGAGATTTAGAAGAGAGAGAAGCTGATGTCCACATTGTAAGCAGAGGAGATGGGGCGTGCCAATTCAATGCATATCAACTAAAAGAATGTGTAGAGAAACATCTCTCCCAGAGCTTCCTCATCTATTTAGTATGTTCCAATTAAGCAATAAGGATTCCTAAAACATTGTTGAAATGTCATAGCCCAAAAATGTCATTATTTCACAATAAAAAGGAGAGCTGGAGTCTAAATGGCTCCTCTCTGGTCTCAGAACCAAGTTTTGTTTTAGAGTTTATTTATATAAAAAACAGGAATGAAATTATTTACACTCATCTAGCATGAGGAAAGAAAAGAAAGAAATCCGACGACAAGAGGCGTGATGATATATGTTACTTGGGATGAGCTCTGCATTCTAATGACATCTTGTAACAGAGCTTTTTTATAGCAGCACACTTGTAGCAGCTGTTGAGTGGTTTTACTTACATCGCCTTTATCCTGTGCATTTAGATGTCATGTACCACCAAGTTTCCTATCTTTAGAATATTATTTGGGCCTGTAAGTTATACAATGTTCTCAAGTACATATCTTCAACAACAAGTGCAAAGACTAAATGGATGGAAACTATTTCTTGCAACCAATGACTTAATTAAGTCTCCACCTGGTTCTTGAATTCCTATGCAGCATTTAAATCTGGATAATATAAAAAAACAATGCCTAGTTCTGACACATGTCCATGAGCATTGGAAACGTGCAAAGACAGTAAACATACCTGGATTTTCTACAGGCAGCTAGACTATAAATATGGATATACTCTCCTACCAACTCTTCACCTGTTCATATCCAAAAATTTTTTTTCCGATTTATAAAAATGTCTCCTTAGCACATTTCTGTCCAGTCATACAGAAATAAGGGAGAGAGGTGATAAATCAGTAAGGAGAATGAGAATTTGACAGGGAAGATGAGCAGTGAAAGTGCTGAGGGAGGTGGAGACATAAGGGAAGAGACTATGTGTCTGCACTTGAATACAAAAAAAAAGGGGTGGCCAGGAGGCCGCTGCCCAGAGATTCAACATCTACAAAGAAAGAATTCCAAAGGAGAGATTTATCAATGAGTCATTGCACTGGAAAATCATTGCAGAAAGTCAGCCAGAAGAAATAAAATGGCTGTTACCTTAAAAGGAGACAAAATGAAATGAATTTCAAAGTACTTATTCTGTGTGGCAAAATTCCAGTACAGTTTGAAGGACAAAGACTTTGGAGCCACAGAGGCCTGTATTTCAAACTTCCACACTTCCACTTTCATCAGGAAGACTTTAAGCAAGTTATTTAAACTCTAAATCCTGGGTGCTTCATTTTTTACATAGAAATAAGAATGTCTAACTCAGGGCTATAGTGAGAATTAGATTAGATAACGTTTGAGAGGCATTTTATGTGCCTTTAGTGTAACTACTAAATGGTAGCTATTACGTAACAGTCACTAATGGTGACTTGGTTGCCTTACTATACTCAAAGATGCAGGGCTATCTTGCAGAAGCTGTTTTAGGACAGGCAACTAAATGGAAAAGGCCATAAATGTTTATGAGTGGATTCAATTATGAAAATAAAGAGAAAGATTATGCTTAAGAAAAATAAAGAAGTATGACATCTGGCTAGTAAAAGCAAAGCTGGATTGTTTTATGGTGATAAATGATCATTGTTCCTCTAAGACTATTAAAAAGTCTTCTGGCCCAGTCTTTCAGAACAATGTCAGATGTTGAGATCAATGATTTCTTGATCGTGACCTGCTAGAGATTTCTGGTGAAGTTAAACTATCCCAGCCAATTTCACTCACTGATATCTTTTTCCCTTATGCAATAAATAGGTGAGGTGAATGAATGAATGAATCAATCAACCAATCAATTGATTAATCAGTTCCTAGATTAGAAACTCAAAGTACCATCCACCTTAATGCATGGAATAAAGTACAGTGTTGACTTCTGTCAAAATCACTGCACAAAGAAAGTCACAGCTATTAGACATGGCATTCTTCAGCAAGCTAACCTGAATTAAATGAGTTCTATTTTATGTTGGACGTTATTGAAATATGCCATAAGCACACACTGGAGAAATGTCCAAAAGCCAAATAACTTTCAGTGTCTAATGGTTACCATTAATTATCTAAAACTATTCCAACAGTAGCCATAATCACCCAGCCCTCTGTGACCTGGAAGCCCTCCAGGAATCAATTTGCATTAGCAAAGCTTTGCCTCACATGACCCGCTTCTTCACAAACCTCCCCTTATGCTGTGGTGGGAAATCATTGCCTCATTAGCAAGCCAGTTCCTATTTCTTTTGGTTTGAATCCATCGGATACCAACGTTCAAATTTCCTGCACCCTCTCCTCTGAAACATATAAAATGACTCTATCTGAAATACCGTAAAATGTCATTAGAAGGCTCTTCACGATGCCAAATTTGGTTACATGGACTGTCAAATCACAGTGTATCAGGATAGAAACAGCTTTGCTAGGAATGTCATTCTGTCCCCTCCCACCTGTGTTTTAATGGAGTCACTACCCCCAAAATTCCTATGTTGAAATCTTAACCCCCAAGGTGGTATTAAGAGGTGGGGCCTTTGGGAGATACTAGGTCGTGAGGGCAGAGTCCTCATGAATGGGATTAGTGCTCTTATAAAAGAGGCCTGAAGGAGCCTGTGAGCCCCTTTGCCCTGCCACCATGTGAGGACACAGCTAGAAGTCGCCATCTACAAGGAACAGGCCCTCACCAGACATGAAATCTGCTGGCACCTTGATCTTGGACTTACTAGCCTCCAGAACTGTAAGAAATAAATTTCTGTTGTTTATATATGACACAGTCTAAGAGACTATTATAGTAGCCCAAATGGACTAAGACATGTGTTAATGACCCAAATGATCTCAAGATAGCTCCCTGTTGTCCAGAAGTAATTAAGACACTGTGTCATTTAATGAGCACATTGCCTACACATTCGAAATCACCAAAGTCATTACTAAACTCAGGGTCCTTCTGTCTGACACAAACCCATAATGGCAGTCCTAGAACCAACTCTGCTGCTGACTAGCTGGGTCAATGCAGTAAAGTTACTTGGCCTCTGCCTACCTTAGTCTCGTCATTTATAAAATGGAGGTAATAATAGCACCTACCTCTGAGGGTTGTTTTGAGGATTAAATCAGTTAATAATATAAAACCTCAGAACAGGGCTTGACGCATAGTAAGAATTCCGGAGAACAGCTGTGGGAAAGTTTGAGTTCTACAGTGGAAGAGGCCCATTTCAACATACAGGCTTATCTGTATAGGGCTACTGCCACTCACTCCTAATTCTTTGGCTCTGAAGTGCAGCTCACTTGGAAAGGGACATGAGTCAAACTATGTTATCCACAACCTAAAAAGGATGAGGTAGGGCAGGGAGGATTATGAATTCCCAGCAAAATCTGTATTTCTTATCTGTGAGGAAAGCTGTATGCCACCAGGGAGTACCAACTTTTTTTCTTTCTTCACACTGATGGACCTTGAATTTCCAAACCACAGGCCACCTTGTCCCTTGGTATTGATGTCACAGGCCAGAGCTGTGATACATTTTATTATTAAAGGTGGGCTTTGCGTGAGCCTTAGATATTAGTTCTCACAGTCTCTCACATGACTACGTGAGAGTATTTGCAGAGCTCCCTAAAAAATACAGGTTCTGAGCCCCACCTCTGCATATTTTCATTCAGGAATTGTTGGGGTGGGGTGTGGGAATCTGGCAATTCTGAGGCATAGTCCAGGTTTGAGAATTGCCTTTTTTATTCATCTGAGAAGAAATAACCATATTCTCTAGGATTATTTATTTTCTAGATCTAATTATACCAATGAGTCCTAGAGTTACCTAGGCTGTTGGAGAATTTCTTTATCATGTTCCTAGGGGACCATTCCTCAAAACTCGTCAACTTCAATCACACGTTGCATTTAACAGCAAGAAGTCTAGCCTAGACATCTAATATGATTCGGCTGTGTCCTCACCTAAATCTCATCTTGAATTGTAGCTCCCATAATTCCCAAATGTTGTGGGAGGGACCTGGTGGGAAATAACTGAATCATGGAGTTGGTTTCCCCCATACTGTTCTTGTGATAGTGAATAAGTCTCACGAGATCTGACAGTTTTATAAGGAGAAACCCCCTTTCACTTGGTTCTCATTCTGTCTTGTCTGCCACCATGTAAGATATGCCTTTTGCCTTCCACCATGATTGTGAGGCCTCCCCAGCCAAATGGATCTGTGAGTCCATTAAAACTCTTTTTCTTCATCAATTACCCAGTCTCGGGTATGTCTTTATTAGCAGTGTGAAAATGGACTAATACACCATATTACAGACCATAACAGATCTCTGCAGATTCATTTTCTCCTCCCCTCTAATCTCATGGTCACAGGTTTTGGCAGGACTGACCCATGTCTAGCCCCAGTGTTGTAGAAAGGACGCTGAATGGCTCAAGCACATCTGTGCATCCTATCTCCTTGATCACATGGGTGGATATGAATTTAACGTGGGCAAGTGTTTTATTTTAGAGGATTCTTGGAAGGGAGCTTTTTCTCTCTCTCTCTCTTTCTCTTTCAGTAACTACCATAAAAGATACTCTGTCCCACCAAAAATGAATAATGAAGCATTTAATACTACCCTGGATGCTGTTAACAGGGATCTTGAAACTCTGAGGAAAGTTCACCTCAGAATAAAGCTTATAATGTGGAAAATCAAATAAAGATACAGACACAACTCATATAACAAGTGATATCACTCAGCAATTAGATCAAGTCTCACCTGAAGCTCACCTTACCACTGAACATTAAATATATAAACCAAGAGATTTCTCCTATTATTAAACCTGATTCAAGTTGCATTTTATAGTCTTCAAAACAAAAGGCATTCTTAATGATTCTTACCTGTATTAGTCCATTCTCATGCTGCTATAAAGAAATACAGAGCAATTTATGAAGAAAAGAGGTTTCATTGACTTAGAGTTCAGCATGGCTGGGGAGGGCTCAGGAAACTCACAATCATGGCAGAAGGGGAAGCAAATACATCCTTCTTCACTTGGCAGCAGAAAAGAGAAGTGCCCAGCAAAAGGGAGAAAAGCTCCTTATAAAACCATCAGATTTCATGATAACTCACTCATTATCATGAGAACAGCAGCTGGAGGGTAACCACCCCCCATTATTCAATTACCTCCCACTAGGTCTCTCCCATGACACATGGGGATTATGGGAACTACAATTCAAGAGGATATTTGAGTAGGAACACAGCCAAACCATATTATAAACCAATCTCTGGCCCCTCTAAAATTTCATGTCCTCACATTTCAAAACAATCATGCCTTCCCAACAGTGCCCCAATGTCTTAACTCATTCCAGCATTAACCCAGAAGTCTAAGGCCAGCAGATCCAATGGTGCTTGGTGTGTCAGTGGCAGATAGGGAAGCTATTTGGTGCCTCTGGCAGGCCCCTATAGGTGGACCAAAGCAGAGGTCTCTAGGATTTTGAAGCAAGGCCCTGCCATCTTCTGGAGATAACTCCCCTCCTTTTGAGAGACATCTCTTGGCCTGTTACTGGGCTTTGGTTTGACTATGGGTCATCAAGTCTCCATGTGACCTGAACTGCCTATCATGAACTGGGTGCTTTCTGACCCATCTATCCATGAAGTTGGGCACACACAGCAGCATTCCATCATCAGATGCAAGTTGTATATGCATGACTGGACTCAAGCAGGTCCTGAGGGCACAAGAAAGTCACATAAGGAAGTGCCTCAAATGCCCATGGTCTCCATTCCTGCCGCCCTGCCTTTTTCCCCACAGCCTGCACTGATGGCTTCATAGGGAGTTCCCTATGATCAGTTGACAGAAGAAGAGAAGACTAGGGCCTGGTTCACAGATGGTTCTGTATGATATGCAGGTACTATCCAAAAGTACACAACTGTAGCACTACAGCCCCTTTCTAGGACATCCCTGAAGGACAGTGGTGAAGGAAAATCTTCCCAGTGGGCAGAACTTTGAGCACTGCACCTGGTTGTGCACTTTGCTTGGAAGGAGAAATGGCCAGATGTGTGATTATATACTGATTCATGGACTGTAGTCAATGTTTTTGCTGGATGGTCACGGACTTGGAAGAAGCATGACTGGAATACTGGTGACAAATAAATCTGGGGAAGAGGTATGTGGATGGACCTCTCTGAATGGTCAGAAACTGTGAAGATATTTGTATCCCATGTGAATGTTCACCAAAGGGTAACCTAAGCAGAGGAGGATTTTAATAATCAAATAGAAAGGATGAATTGTTCCATGGACACCACTCAGCCTCTTTCCCTAGCCACCCCTGTCATTGCCCAATGGACCCATGAACAAAGTGGCCATGGTGGCAGGGACAGAAGTTACGCATGGGCTCAGCAACATGGACTTCCACTCACCAAGGCTGACCTGGCTGTGGCCACCACCAAATGCCCAATTTGCCAGCAGCAGAGACCAATATTGAGCCTTTGATATGGTACCATTCCTCAGGGTTGTCAGTCAGCTACTTAGTGGCAGGTTGATTATATTGCACATTTTCCATCATTGACAGTGCAGCAGTTTGTCCTCACTGGAATAGATACTTACTCCAGATATGGGATTGCCTATCCTGCACACAATGCTTCTGCCAAGACTACCATCTGTGGACGAACGGAATGCCTTATCCTCCATCATGTTATTCCANCTGGAATACTGGTGACAAATAAATCTGGGGAAGAGGTATGTGGATGGACCTCTCTGAATGGTCAGAAACTGTGAAGATATTTGTATCCCATGTGAATGTTCACCAAAGGGTAACCTAAGCAGAGGAGGATTTTAATAATCAAATAGAAAGGATGAATTGTTCCATGGACACCACTCAGCCTCTTTCCCTAGCCACCCCTGTCATTGCCCAATGGACCCATGAACAAAGTGGCCATGGTGGCAGGGACAGAAGTTACGCATGGGCTCAGCAACATGGACTTCCACTCACCAAGGCTGACCTGGCTGTGGCCACCACCAAATGCCCAATTTGCCAGCAGCAGAGACCAATATTGAGCCTTTGATATGGTACCATTCCTCAGGGTTGTCAGTCAGCTACTTAGTGGCAGGTTGATTATATTGCACATTTTCCATCATTGACAGTGCAGCAGTTTGTCCTCACTGGAATAGATACTTACTCCAGATATGGGATTGCCTATCCTGCACACAATGCTTCTGCCAAGACTACCATCTGTGGACGAACGGAATGCCTTATCCTCCATCATGTTATTCCACACAGCATTGCCTCTGACCAAGGCATTCACTTTACAGCTAAAGAAGTGTGGCAGTGGGCTCATGCTCATGGAATCCACTGGTCTTGCCATGTTCCCCATCATTCTGAAGCAGCTGGATTGATAGAACAGTGGAAAACCTTTTGAAGTCACAAGTATAATGCCAACTAGGTGGCAATACTTTGCAGGGCTGGGGCAGAGTTCTCAGATTTGCAGGGCTGGGGCAGAGTTCTCCAGAAGGCCAGGTATATCCTAAATCAGTGTCCAATATATGGTACTGTTTCTGCCATAGCCAGGATTCACGGGTCCGAGAATCAAGGGGTGGAAGTGGAAGTGACACCACTCACCATCACCCCTACTGACCCACTAGCAAAATTTTGGCTTCCTGTTCCCATGACATTATGTTCTTCTGGTCTAGAGGTCTTAGCTCCAGAAGGAGGAACACTGTTACCAGGAGACACAGCAATGATTCCATTAAACTGGAAGTTAAGATTGCCACCTGGACACTTTGAGCTTCTCCTACCTTCAAGTCAACAGGCTAAGAAGGGAGTTACAGTGTTGGCTGGGGTGATTGACTGGACTATCAAGATGAAATCGGTCTACTACTCCACAATGGAGGTAAGGAAGAGTATGTGTGGAATACAGGAGATCACTTAGAGCATCTCTTAGTATTACCATGCCCTGTGATTAAGGGCAATGGAAACTGCAACAACCCAATTCAGGCAGTACTACAAATGGCCCAGACCCTTCAGGAATAAAGGTTTAGGTCACTCCACCAGGTAAAAAACCATGACCCGCTGAGCTGCTTGCTGAAAGAAAAGGGAATACAGAATGAGTAGTAGAAGAAGGTAGTCATCAGTACCAGCTACAACCACGTGACCAGTGCAGAAATGAGGACTGTAATTGTCATGAATATTTCCTCCTTATTTTATTAAGAACACGTTTGTGCATCTATACATTGTACTAATATCTTCATTTTATTTCCTTTTTCCTTTATCATGTGACGTAAGATTTATTGACTTCATATCAGCATTTAAGTGTTGTTAATTTTATGAAATAGCATTTAGATTAAGGATTAGTGCACTTTCGGTTGTATGAAGGATAGCCATGTTATGTTAGGCATAATTATGACTTTATTATTGTCTTTATTTGAAGATTATGTGTGATTTTAGGGGATATGTTTAGGTTCAAGTTGACAAGGGGCAGACTTGTGATGATTAATACTGAGTGTCAACTTGATTGGAAGATGCAAAGTATTGTTCCTGGATGTGACTGTGAGGATGTTGCCATAAGAGATTAATATTTGAGTCAGTGGACTGGCAGAGGCAGACCCACCCTCAATCTGAGTGGACACTATCTAATCAGCTGCCAATGCAGCCAGAATAAAAAGCAGACAGAAGTTGGAAGGACTTGGCTTGCTGAGTCTTCAGACCTTGATCTTTCTCCTGTGCTGGCTGCTTCCTGCCCTCAGACATCAGACTCCAAGTTCTTCAGCTTTTGGATTCTTGGACTTACACTAATGATTTGCCAGGGGCTCTTGGACCTTTGGCTGCACTGTCAGCTTCCCTACTTTTGAGGTTTGGGGAGTCAGACTGACCCACCACTGGCTTTGCTCCTCAACTTGCCAACAGTCTATGACGGGACTTTACTTTGTGATCACGTGAGTCAATTCTCCTTACTAAACTCCCTTTCGTATATACATATATCCTATTAGTTCTGTCCCTCTAGAGAACCCAGACCAAGACAATATCTCATAGCAAATCATTCAAAGCTTCATAATGTCAGTTTTCTGTCAACATCATAGTCAATTCAAATGTTCTTGTAGTGAAGAACACTGGCCCATCTATTATTATACTCAGGTCTGCAACTCTGATCTTCCCAAATCCTTAGGTGTGTCTCAGAGGCTGTTCAGCTTTATTCTCTTAGTTTCCCTCCTGCTTGACTTGTTACACCATCTCACATTTCCTTTGCTGATTCTTTCTCTTCTCTCTGAACCCAGAGTTCCATCCTCACACCATTCCTCTCTTTTGTCCTCACTGAGGCGCCGGTTATCTCATTTAATCCCATTTATGTGCTGATGTCTCCCAAATATATGCAGTAATTCCAATCTAGACCTATTTTCTAAACTCCAGACTCATAAAACAAATCACCTACTTGATATGTATGCTTGGATATTTTGGGCACCTCAAACTCAATGCTATAAAACTACTGAACACCAGATCTCCTTCTCTTCATCATCTCTGGAAACATGCTCTACATAAAGCCTTCTCCATCACAGCTAATCATAAATTCATCTTTCGAGTTGCTCAGGTCAAAAACTTTGAGGCAGCTTTGATTTTCTCTCATACCCTACATCAAAACTGTCAGTGAATTCTGTTAGTCCTGCCTTCAAATGATACACAGACCACTTCTTTAACACCTCCACTGCCACTGGAATGAGCCTGTAAGGAATGCTCTAGCTAAAGTTGCCAGTCAGAGGCATCCTGTATCTTCCAAGCCTATCAGGAGCAGATTTATTTTAGTAATCCTGGCATACTCTTTTATCATCTTGGAAACAGCCCATGCAAAAGGTGCCTTTGAGGTAAAGTTAGCAATGAATTTTAGAGTGTGGCATCTGAGGCAGTCAACTATGCTCCCTGAAACCAGAGATCTGCGAGGTGCTGGTTTTATGGTCACCACACCATTTTTCCTATTGTCTTTTCCTTTGTTCTAGCATTATAGACTTGTTGTCATCTATTACTATACTATCCCTTACCTGGTTTATGGCTTTGATCATACATTAGCCTCAGGGGCCTATTAACCTAGATGAGAACTTCCTTCTCTAGGCTCCAGCCTGGCCAAACCTCACTCTCTAACCAATGAAGCATGAAGGTGAAGTTGAAAGCAAGAAAGCTTACCTCTTTTTTATACGTGGTGAAAGAGGGGAACAGATTTGTGAGAAAAACAGTGAACTGGATGCTGCTAGTCTGCCCCATCTCTTACCTACCTTGCCTAGTCCAGATAAATAGTCTACATAAACCCCAATTTCCTCACCTGTAAATGAGGATAATAATCTTTTTTGTAAAACAAGGATGATAAAATTACATTTACCTGAACAAACAAATTGCTACCAAGATTGAAATAGCTACTGTAAGAAATTGAAACATCTAATGCAAATAAGAAAAACTTTATTTAAAATGCTGCATTAATAGAAGCAAAAAGACTGCTGTCTTAATAAGAAGGTTAAACTTTTTTTAGGTTCATATCTTCATTCTTAAATTCTCTCCCAAAATCATTTAGTATCTTGTATTTTTATTTAAGCACAGCTGAGAAACAATGTTAAAATCACATATTCAAGTTTATCTATTTCACTTTGGAAAAAAATTCTATAGTCCTTTGTGATATGGTTTGGCTGTGTCCCCACCCAAATCTCATCTTGAATTGTAGCTCCCATAATCCCTACCTGTTGTGGGAGGGACCCAGTTGGAGATAATTGATTTACAGGGGCAGTTTCCCCCACACTCTTCTCATGGTAGTGAATAAGTCTCACAAGATCTGATGATTTTATAAGGGGTTTCCCCTTTCACTTGGCTCTCATTCTCTCTTGTCTGCTGCCCTGTAAAACGTGCCTTTCCCCTTCTGCCATGATTGTGAGGCCTCCCCAGCCATGTGGAACTGAGTCCATGAAACCTCTTTTTCTTCATAAATTACTCAGTCTCAGGTATGTCTTATCAGTGGCATGAAAACAGACTAATACACTCTTTTATACATTTACCAGTGTATGTTTATACCATGTATTTACCTAAATAAATTTTAACTCAAGGTCTGCCTACAGTAAATAAATGTTTAATATTGTTATTTCTAAATTATTATCACCAAAGGCCATAAGTGGTTCTTAACTGTAGTATGTGTGTGTGTGAGAGTGCACTTGTATATGAATTTATTATTTTCTAGAAGAGCAGAACATCTATTGTATCTAAGACAGAGAAACTGCCTTAGAAAGCATTTGGATTCCATTTGTTTGCCTTCTGACAACGTGTTCATGTTTGCTAAGCAAAGTCAGAACTCTGACTTTTGAGATCAGCCATATAGTTTTTATCTTTTGCGAATTTTAATTTGTTAACATAAATTATGACTGTTCATATTTGGTGTCTTATTTCTTTTTATTTATTTATTTTTTGAGACAGAGTCTTGCTCTGTCACCCAGGCTGGAGTGCAATGGCAACATCTCACCTCACTGCAATCTCCACCTTCTGGGTTCAAGTGATTCTCGTGCCTCAGCTTCCCAAGTAGCTGAGATTACAGGTGTGTGCCTCCACATCTGGCTAATTTTTGTATTTTTAGTAGAGACAGAGTTTTTCCATGTTGACCAAGCTGGTCTCAAACTCCTGACCTCAGATGATCCACCTGCCTTGGCCTCCCAAAGTGCTGGGATTACAGGCATTAGCCACCATGCCCTGTCTGGTGTCTTATTTGCAAATATATACTTATGTAATCAAATACAATAAATTTTTGAACTTTGATAAATCATTGGATATGCTGTCAAGATTTTATATGTGGGAAACACAACCATAAATTACTAGCAAATGATCACATAACTAGATACTGCCCGAATCTTCATTTCCTAGCTCTCTATCCAGTATGGTTTATCTAGTAACTTGGTAGAATTAACTAATCCATTAGAGAACATAGGAAGTGTGTGTGTGTGTGTGTGTATATATATATATTTATATATATAACATATGTTATAGATTATATATATATATACACACTTGAGATGGAGTCTTGCTCTGTCATCAGGCTGGAGTGCAGTGGTGTGATCTGGGCTCACTGCAACCTCTGCCTCCTAGGTTCAAGCAATTCTCCTGCCTCAGCCTCCTGAATAGCTGGGACTACAGGCACGTGCCACAACACCCAGCTCATTTTTTGTATTTTTAGTAGAGACAGGGTTTCACCATGTTGGCCAGGATGGTCTCAAACTCCAGACCTCATGATCTGCCTACCTCAGCCTACCAAAGTGCTGGGATTACAGGCATGATACACCACTCCCAGCCAGGAAGTATATTTTCCAGCCGACTGCGGTGGCTCATGCCTGTAATACCACCACTTTGAGAGGCCAAGGTGGGCAGATCACTTGAGTTCAGGAGTTTGAGACCAGTCTGGCCAACATGGCAAAACCCTGTCTCTACTAAAAATACAAAAATTAGCCAGGCATGGTGGCACAGGCCTGTAGTCCCAGCTACTCTGGAGGCTGAGGCACAAGAATCGCTTGAACCTGGAAGGCAGAGGTCTCAGTGAGCCAAGATTGTGCCACTGCACCACTCCAGCCTGGGCAACAGAGTGAGACTCTGCTTAAGAAGGAAAAAAAAAAAAAAGGAAGTTTATTTTCTGAAAAATCAAGATACTTTATTTGTGAATTATTTATTTACAGCTTGCCTTGTTCCAAAAAGTAATATGTGATGAATCTAAGAGATAAGATCCCTCTGGTTGTGCACTTAGATTAATATGTTTGGCATTTACAGTGGATGATATTATACTTTAATTGAAAGTTACTTTGAAAGGATACATGAAATAATTTATGTTTTAAAAGAATTGTTACAAAATAATTCACCTGAAACAAATTGATTTTTTGACTATTTATGAAAAAGTTATCCTACACCTAATTATTCAGACATAGATGCAGAATTAGAACTCTATCTATCAATTAGGGTTTAATTAGGAAATCTGAAGCCTGGAATCTGAAATCTGAAGAATGTATTTTTATTAGACAGAAACTCAATATAGAGAATTATATACTTACACAACCATTACAAGGGCTGGGAGAATTAATTAAGATGTAGAAGTGAATGAAGAAGAGAAAGCCGTTTTCAGATATTTCAGAATCGAGGTGATCAGAGGGAAGCTGTAGCACATGACCCAAGCTGCCTGCAGCACCGAAACGGATGATTCTTAGAGAAGCTCCAAAGTCAAGAAAACTATCACTTGTCTTGGTTAACCACTCACAGCTCTCTACAGAGATGAGCACAAACCAACAGGTGAGAACTAGAAAGTGGTGATGGCTGCACTCTTAGCCACTTTGCTTGGGAAATCAATGGTAATGCTAATAGCATCTTTTCAAGGAGAGGAAATTATGTATTTTTCTAGGATTGTGGATGTTTTGGGAAGTTATGCATCCTGTGCAAAACTGTACAACCTGATCTAACCTTGGCAAAAAATGAGTTTGCCAAGTCTCAATCAGATCAGAGTCAGATGATTTTGTTGTCTGATCATGATCATTTGGATTCCATTTGTTTGCCTTCTGTCAACATGTGTTTCATATTTCCAAAGCCAGTTTAGATTAACCTCACTTCAGGATTCTTTCTCAATCTGCTTTTTCTACATCTTATGATCTCTTTGATGGCTCTTTACCTGGACCTCACTACATGTTTGCCTTTTCGCCTTACTACCATGCTTGATTTTACTCTATGTTTCAATGTGCTTAAGAATAAAAAAAAAATGCTGATGGCTCAATATTTTGTGTATGCTGTGTAAATTTATGTGTGACAAATCCATCAGGGACTATAGACAGGGGATGTGATAAAAATTCTCATTCCTTCAATCTACTAAAGCGGAAAAAGTACCAGAATGTGGCAAATAAGAGAAGCCGCAATAGTTAATTATCATGACATGCAGCTCATCTGTAATTAATCCTTTTCTTCAGCAGGATTCTGCAACTGTAGCATTAAAAAAAAACAGGTCAGATGATGCTTTAATTAAGGCTGTACAGTGTTGCTGCTTCTACAGCAACAAGAACTGTTTTTTGTCTATAGGTGTGTGTGAAGCACTACAAATATTTTCTTAACATCTTTACAGAGTGCTGTTTAAGCATCTTTGCTAGCATTATGTCTAGAGACAGACTGATTACAATTCAAAGGAGCTTTTCTGTTCTCCTCACACCCATCTTAGGAGCCACTAAAATCATCTAAATGCCATGCCAGTGGGAGGAGACACTCTCACCAAGGAGCTAGAAATGAAACACGAGGTGCCATTGCAATTGGGAATGGCACTGCCTCGAAATTTACAACCCTCCTAACCAGCTACCCAGGTTCAGATCAAGGGCCTGCAGTGTGTGCTCACTTGACGAGATCTGACTGGTGGTGAATCTCCAATTATCACCCTGAAATAGTGGTCCCTAGCTGCAATATTCAGGGTTAGAATATGGACTGAGGGGAGGTGATACACAAGGAAAATTTTATAGTGCCTCTACTGTATCAACAATTCTTTTACAGATTATTACATGGTGTAAGGCTGGCAGTATGCCCTAGTTAAATCCCATAATTTTTTTAAATGACTTGTCCTATGATTACAAAGATATTGCTATTGCCAAAACAGAGAGGTGCACTGTGACAAATAGCTACTGCTCAACATTACCTGTGTTCTTGTCTTCTTTGGTGCATGGTTAGTTGTGCTTCCCTGGCCCTTGCAATTAAATACAGTCATATCACTTATTCCTACAATAAAAGTGTTGTCACTTCCATGTCAAGGCAGTTTAGATTGGTTGTGCCTTCTCCATCTTCTCTTTCTTCTTTGTTAACCAGCTGAATTCAGTTCAATGGAGCATGTACTTGAATATCCTAGAAGACATAAGTAGTCTGTATGGAAAACCCCCATCCACCCCACTGACTTGCATTAGACCATGGCTTAGCAGATAATACATCTTCATTGTGGGATGTCATTGAGATTTGGGAGTTTGTGTTATGGACTTCACCTATGCTGACTGATACATGTGCTATATCATCTGATCAGCCTCCTGGTTCCTCCTGTAATTAGTAAGATGTATTTATAAGGTGCCTAGACAAGTACTAGGATCTGGTGATTTTTGTGGCTTGGTCTGCGTGAATAGCATTTTTCTCTGTACTATAGCAAACTAATTACATTGGTTTTAAAAATCCTAGTTTTCTTTTGCCCAAGGAAATCAGCTTGAACAATCTAACCAAGAAGTGACCAACACCTGGTATTAAAAGCAGTCTAGGCCGGGTGTGGTGGCTCATGCCTGTAGTGTCAGCACTTTGGGAGGCCGAGGCAGTTGGGTCACTTGAGGTCAGGAGTTTGAGACCAGCCTGGCCAACATGGTGAAACCCTGTCTCCACTAAAAAGACAAAAATTAGCCAGGCGTGGTGGCAGGCACCCATAATCCCAGCTACTCTGGAGGCTGAGGCATAAGAATCACTTGAAACCAGCAGGCAGAGGTTGCGGTGAGTCGGGATCATGCCACTGCACTCCAGCCTGGGCAACAGAGTGAGACTCTGTCTCAAAAAAAAAAAAAAAAAAAAAAAAAAGTCTATTTGTCAATCCTAGGAGAAATATCTAATTTAATACCTATTGTAGACTCCAATACCTTTACAGGTAAAATAAGCGGCTCCATTCAGGATTATAGCATTGCCAGAGGAAATCTTCCCTTTTTGTTTGTTGGGTTTTTTTGAGATGGGGTCTCCCTCTTTCAGCCAGGCTAGAGTATAGTGGTACGATTTCGGCTCACTGCAATCTCTGCCTCCCGGGTTCAAGCAATTGTCCTGCCTCAGCCTCCTGAGTAGCTGGGACTACAGGTGCCCGCCACCACACCCAGCTAATTTTTGTATTTTTAGTAAAGACAGCGTTTCACCATATTGGCCAGACTGGTCTCGAACTCCTGACCTTGTGATCTGCTCGCCTCGGCCTCCCAAAGTACAGGGATTACAGGCATGAGCCACTGCGCCCAGCCCTTCACTTTTTTGTTGGGCACAGGAGATGGTCACTGTGAGTCTGTTGTCCTACGTTGCCAACAGACAGTGGCACTCATTCTCCCATTATAAAGTAAGCTACTCTATTTGGTGGGACAACGTATCTTTAACCAGCAAGCATTTGATAAGAAATGGGGGAAAGGCCCTTTGTAAATTTTGCTCAGGATACCCTATGGGCCAAGAAATTTGCCTCCTTCTTGTCCAAAGAATATGATACTGTCTCCTTAATGAAGAGCTCTGTTTTGATGAATGACCCTCTGAGATTGTGTTTTTGAGGCCCTCAAACTGGTCTGGCCATTTCTGTATATATATATATAAACACCTTGGAAATATCTACAGATATAGCGGCGGGGTGTGAGGCATTCGGAGAAGATAAAAATGAAGAAAATAGACATTAAAGCCTTAATCTTTTCCATCTCACTTCCAAAAAAACTAAACTCAGCCAAGGTAACCCTCAGCAGATCATTTCCTCTTTTGTATCCTCCAATCATACTAATAATGATCGCCTCAATGCTGTTACTTTCTGTCAAAAGCAATTAGAGCTGTGGAATGTCAAAATTTTAGCCAACCTCTTTTATTCTTTGCAGCAAATCTCGTAAAAACTGAGAGGCTACACAGTCTATCTGGAAATCATCAGAGAAGCAGAAACCTGTAAGTAGTTCTTCTCTATACCCACTCCTCCCCTATGTGCCCCACACCTGACTCAGACAAAAGCTGGCACAGGCATGGAGCAACTGGGTTTGCTGAAAGCCCAATAGAGGTATGTTTCTGAAAGGATTCACTGCCTCTATTTAGAAATTGGAGCTGTTTTATCATTCATCCCATGGAAGATTATAGTCTGCTTAGTATAAACAGAATAGCAAAGCCCTGTGACTTTGCCTCTTAGCTTTAGGGCCCCATCTTAATGGATTCTGAAAGAGTAATACAAGTGAGACGTAAGAACTAGAAGAGAAAACACTGCTTTTGGTGTTAAACTGTTTCAGGCCCTGGAAATGGGCTTTATTTAATCTTTTTGTGAATGTATGTAAGGTCACCAATGTTTTGGTAAAGCCCACATTTCTGCCATGCGGTGCCATATGGGAACTGTGCCCACAGTGCTCAGGCTGTCTGCTGTTGGTAAATAGAAGCTATATTATAGCACTTTCTATAGCATGTGGACTGGCCTGTGGCACTCCAGTGTTAGGAGAGTGTGATATTGGTAGCTACTGAAATGGAAACGTGAGAGCTGTTAGGAATATTTTCTCAGTTGTCACCATGGCAGAGGCCAGCAGAATAGCAACTGGCCCACTTGTAACATATATATCTCTTTCCAACTTCTCCTTTTATTCCTCCTCCTCTCCCTCACCTTTAGCAATAAAGGAGGGAGGGAGGGAGGGAGGAAGGAAGGAAGGAAGGAAGGAAGGAAGGAAGGAAGGAAGGAGAAGAGAGAAAGATAAGAAAGAGAAAGAAAGAAAGAGAAGGAAAGAAAGAAAGAAAGGAAAGAAAGAAAGAAAGAAAGAAAGAAAGAAAGAAAGAAAGAAAGA
>NW_016812332.1:4307811-4416421 GCF_001698545.2 Rhinopithecus bieti | reverse complement strand
AGGGAGGAAGGAAGGAAGGAAGGAAGGAAGGAAGGAAGGAAGGAAGGAGAGAGAGAGAAAGATAAGAAAGAGAAAGAAAGAAAGAGAAGGAAAGAAAGAAAGAAAGGAAAGAAAGAAAGAAAGAAAGAAAGAAAGAAAGAAAGAAAGAAAGAAAGAAAGAAAGAAGGAAAGAAAGAAAGATTGATTTAACTGGTTCCGCCAATTATAGAGTCTTGATTTATTTTCCTTCTCCTTTCCATTATTAGCAAAAATAAAGCAAGTTCCCAAATTTGGAATTAGTTATGCAAATATTCAGTGCTTTCTTTGTTTAAAAATTCTTAGCAGCTGCTACTAGGAGAGCAGAATATAAATAGCATCAGGTGTGTATTATTATACCCAGCTGAACAGCTGCAGTACTTATATTTAATTCCTCATGTTATACGTAACCCTTCCTCTCTGTAATAATATCAGTTCTTGTGTAAAGCTTTCATGAGGTTTTTCCTAGAAGAACTTTGCCAATAAAGAATGAATGAATAATTTAAAAACCACAGATAACTCAAAACTCTCATTCTAGGCAATGGTTTCTCAAGTTTTCTTTCATCAAAGAGCGGACTAAGAGACCAGATTATCTTTGCTCTGTCCTGCCCATTATTTGGTGGGAGGGGTTGGAGCTGTAAAATAGGTAAGGTGATGGAAGAAGAAGAAAAAGGAAGAGATCCAAATGCAGTCATTCATATTCTAAATAATTACGCCCTAGATAATAAAATTACCAATATCATCCACCAATCAATAAATAATCTTATTGTAGAAAATACCATAGTGTATATATACTATATATATGTGTGTATATATGTACATATATATATATGTGTGTGTGTATATATATGTATGTGTGTATATATATACACTTTTATTGCAGGAAAAAAGTAAGCTATCTGTTTGGAGAGATGTTACTGACATGGAACAAGTAATTCTAAAACATGCAACTCTAATGGCAGTAAGAATTCACAAAGGTGAGAGAGATGGTTGTAAGCCAGCATAGACATTGGTGTTAGGTCTTTCATGGATAATTTGTATGTTAATGTGAAGAAAATGGTGACTTAGAGTTCCTGCAATGCTTGCTCAAAGTCATGTGATTTTTCAATGGATTCCCAAGGCTAGAGCTCAGAATTTTAAAGTCCCCACAGGAAACATAAGAAAATATTTTCTCATGTCAAAAATATATGGCTTTATGTAGTGTCTTAGTCCATTTTGTGTTGCTAGAACAATATACCAGAAACTAGGTAAATTATTTTCAAAAGAAATATATTTGGCTCATGGTTCTGGAGGCTAGGAAGTCTAAGATGGAGGGGCTGCATCTGGGGAAGTTCTTCTTACTGCATCATTTCATGGCAGAAGGCATCACATGGAAAGAGAGCACATAAGAACAAGCGAGAGAAAGATGGGGCTGAGCTTGCTTTTATCAGGAACCCACTCCCATGATAGCAGCTTTAATCCATCCATGAGGACAGAGCTCTCACAGGCTAATTACATCTTAACAGTCCCCTTTTTAATACTGTCACAATGGCAATTACATTTCAACACAAGTTGTGGAGGGGACATTCAAACCATAGCAATGGGTATCTTGTTACTATGTCTTAAATTTATTTGGAAAATAAAGTTTTGGGGGGAGAATGACAAAAAGAGAATCATATTGTGGCTTCCAAAGTAAGGACAATTTGCTCAATATGCCAGGTAGAAAGAGATGGTCCATTTGTTGGAAACCTGCTAGATGATAGGCCACATGCTGGACGCTTTCCTTGGTACACCTAGGTTCTTCCTCCCAACAATCATCTGAGGTGTTGCACAGGTAGGACAGTATGCCAAGGCCAGAACACTAGTCCCCAAAGCCTGAGCCCTTTCTAGAACCTTATGCTATCTTGTCAGAACCACATACTGATCTGTTGACATTTGAGCTGTCTGGTAGAACTAAATAGCGAGTAAATTAACTGAATGTATAGTTTAGTTTAGTTTTCATTTGGCCCAGCTACAGATACTTGAAAATGCCAATAATATAAGTGAACAACTTGCCTAAAACTGTATGATAGTATTATTCCCATTAAATTGACTAAGCTGTGGAAATACAAGATTCACCATCCATGCATACATACACAGACACAAGGAGACACACATACACACACACACCACCACCACCACCACTACTATGACACCATATACACAAAAACACACAGAATCCTTTGATTCTCATTCTTCTCCCTAAAACCATTCCACTTCAGGCACATTGCTAAATGCAAACTGATTATTTGGCAATTGAAGTCGTTTAACCTGAGTTGCTAAGAGATCTGGTGCCTTAGAGATTCTCTTCTTAATTAGGCCCACAGATCTATTAATTCTATAGATATGGTGCCTGCAAAGAAATGATCAGGTTTTCCTAAACGGGTATCACAAATACGAAATGATAACATACAGGTAAACACCACGAAGACTAAAGACCATAAGAAGATGGGACACTGGAACCAGGAACCAAGCTGCAGGGCCACCCTTCATTCCCACTCTGTGTTGCTGTGTGCTTTCCCTGAAATAGTCCCATGAAAGCATGTATTTTCCTGGACCTCTGACACAGCAAGAGGTGAGTCATCAAAGTGAGACGGGTCAAACCTTAAAGGCAAGAGCAGCTATAGAGGGGTTTGGGAGATTTGATAGAAGAACCACAAACCAGTAGGTTCATATGGGTTAATCAGACCTGAGACCAAGCGAAGCTGTACCTCAAACCTCAGACCAATCTAGTGGGATAATGCCTGAGAATGTGGAACTGGGATCCTGTCCTTTCCCTCTTCTCCATCACTCGATAAGATTAAAAAAGTAATAATAACAATGTGCTTTTTGATCATTTCACCTCTTTCTCAAACAGTTATCTTCATTTATGAAAGCAGACACTATATGCAAGTGTGGGCTTCAGGCACAATCTTTTCGCAGTAAAATTAATTTGCACTGTCAGGTTTAATCTCACTTAGTCTGTGAGAGACTTCCTTTGCCCTTCTCCTGAGGGCATGTGCACATACACTCACACTCACACCCTTACGGGCTTATTTGAAGAGATGCTTTTGTCATCTGTTGGAATTTGAGATTCAAAAAGGTCCCTAAGATTTACAAGGAAACATAGAGGCAGGAAAGAGAGAACTTGGACACCCCATGCCTGGAATAAGCCATGCAGCTCTTGCATCCCTGAGCAGAAAGCTCCAACACTTGGCCTGGATCTCTGGTCTCTTATGATTGACTTTGGACCTTGATCTCCTAGTCTCTTGTCCTTGTGGAAAGCAAAAGTATTTCCACATTCTTGTGGCCCCACATAAAGGCTTAGAAGGAATTCTGAGTCATTTCCTGTTGAGAATTATAATACCAACATAGCAGGGGGAACATTAGTATTTAAAATATTCTCACAACAAGATCTAAATTTTCCTTTTGGGTGGTTCCAAATTTCCATTGACTCTAACTTTAATTATAAACTGAATAAAGATAGTTTTAGAAATTTCTACCTCAGAGTGATTTTTCCATTTCTGCCCTCTTACTTATTCTGGGGAGCTTGGGGGACAGCAGTGGTGCCAATGTTGAGTGAAAATTAAGCAACCTAATGAATTATTCCTTCTTAATCATTTCTAATGTCTCTGGCACGTAATAGCCATTTTTATAGAAATTTTCTAGAGACAATGCCTTATCCAAAATAAATGATTCTAGTGATTGTACTATAGTAGGCCAGTAAGGGAAAAAGTCTAGGAACTTTGTAGTATACTTCAAATCCTATCATATAGATGGCAACATATTGCCTATGGATAAGCCAACTGTGGGCTTATGTACACAGAAAGCAGAGGAGGGGAAAAAAACCTCATTAATCTCTATGTTGAACGCTAGTTTAAAAAAATCACTAAGCGTTTAAATGATTCATTTCACTGAATGCTAAGTAACAGAAAATCAGCCTACTTTTTTATGGTCTTTGCTTCTGATTTACATCACAGCCTGTGTTATAAGCCTTCCAGACACCAACTGAGATTATACCTGGTGGTTGTTCATCTCCTGAGTAATATGATCAATTTGGACAGTGGTTGTTTACAACTAGCCCTTTGTGACCAGCTAAGAAAGAGATGATGGACTCAGATCACTAAAATGGGCAATCAGCAGCCCCTGGGAATAGAGCAACACGGCGTCTTTGTTGGCTTTGAATGCCTACAGTGAAATAGGATGATTTCACCTGGTGCAGCACCCCCCAGAAGATAGCATCTCCACCTCCCTGCTTATGCTCAAGTGCCTGTAGATGGAATTAGACTGGAATGTGCCACCAGAGAAAGGCGTGACTAGACAGAATTTACAGATTTAAATAGACATGTTGTGAAATGCAAGTAAACGGATATTATGTGATGACAAGCACTGCCCTCCTAGACCTGATGCTCTGGTTGGGAAACATTACTCGCCCACATGAAACAACCAGAGAATACAAGAAAACCTAAAAACAGGCACTACATTGTACAGCAATAGACTATACACTATAAGCGAAGGTTAGGGACAGTCTTGTTTTGTAGATAGGATTTGAGGTAAGTTCTGTTCTTAAAATTGAGAGATCCCCTGGAATGAGGCAGAAGGTTGGCTGGGGCTGGACCAAATGAGGTTAATAGGTGGAGACTCTTTGCTTTTCTTTACTCCATTTATTCAACAACTAAATGAAAAGCCTCTATGTGACAGACAGTTTGCACTGTGGTGGGTATACGATTTGGAGCAAAACACAGAAACCCAGGAAAAATGATGAGTGAAATGAGAGACATTTAGGCATATGAAGTAAAGAAGTATCTAGAAAACAGTCCTTCCTTCGCCATAAGAAATTTGTATTCTCTTTCTCTCTCTGTCTATATACACTCTTTCTATATATAGTAGGACAAATACTGTTTTCAGTAGCATCCTTATATATGATATTCGCCCTATTTACAAACAAAGAAATAAAATAAGAATAAATCAAGGTGGAATTTTCTTCCTTGGTACATTACAGGTTTTTGTTCCACAGTTAGTGGAACACTTCTTTATTTCTAAACTGTATTTACCAAATAAATAATCACATAGCACTTGAATTCAAATCTTTGATCTAAATTTCCCAGATTCCCAAGACCAAAATGTTTTCAGAGAAGAGTTTGAAACGGTATAAAATATGAAGCATTTTCTTTACAGTTGTATGGTATAGTAAAAAAATGTTTAAGAATTAGAATCAAAATACTAGTTTTAAGTGCCAGAAATATCATTAATTGACTATGATTTAGGCAAATTATTAATAATTTCTAAATCTCAGTTCCTCACCTGTAAAAAAATCCAAATGGCAGGTTCATTGTAAGAACCAAATAAGATATTGCGGATGAAAGTGTGTCAGGAACTATAAACCATTATACCAACAGTAACTATTATTAATATCATCTTTATAATAAAGGAGATGTGTATTATGTCATATAGTGTTTGGTTTATTTTTGTTTTGGTTTGATTTTATGATTTTTTAGATCTCTTTTATTACCCAGCAAAATGCTTGGCATGTAGCAGATAATAAATGTTTGTTAAATGAAAGAATGAATAAAAAGATAATGCTTCTGACCATATTGATAGGATGTGTGCTTTGAATTACTTTTCTTGAAGTGGTGAAGAATCTTTGTAGAGCTGGTTAAGTGGATTTTCTGTGTGCGATCTTGGGATTGTTTTTGTTTTCTTCTTTTCTGTAGCATGCCAACTGATCCTGACTAGAGTCAAATCTATGCCCTTAGTGTCTCAGGTAGCAGTTGTTCTAACCAAGAAAGTGAATCAACCCAGACTAAAGAAAAAAGACGGTAGTATATACTGAGCCTAGTCCTATAGGCTAGAATGTGTGCAGGTTTCACAGGCCCACTTTCTAAATGATGAGTAAGAGAATGGGAAGCCATTATTTGTCACTTTAAGAAAAGCAAAAATAATGAGCTCACACTTTCACCTTCCACCCATCAAAACAGTGAGTTAGAGAATCACAGAATGGTGCTTTCTTCCAACGTCCCTTGTATCCAGACTTTCAGACATATCTTACCCCTCACTTCCCTAAATTTTCACCTCTATGGAATGCACACAGACATATGGGTAAATCAACAACAACCCTCAAGGAAGCTATAACCACCCAGCGTGTACATTTTGCAACTCTTTCAACTCGCTTCCCATCCTGCCCATCTCCTACACAAATCAGGTTTGAATGCCCAGGCTTGTCACCTGGTATACAAAAATACAATCTAACGCTGTATTTATTAGCAACCCTTTTCCCTTATGTTTAATTTATTGTTACATTTTTTAAATGTACAAACAGTTATACCAGTTTTATACACAAAACCACAGGTACTGTTTTGTATCTGTCAAAATTCCAGCAGCCTGCAGAGAGAGACAGTTGAATAGATGTCCTATGCTGCCATCTAGTGCTTTTGTCAAGACACAGACTTGTTCATTTTTCTGGAAATGAGGAAACAAAGGCAGCTCAAGGCGCCCAAATTCTGGAAGAGCTACTGATATGCATTATTAAACAGATGCATTTATGACACTTGGACCACATTCCCTGGAACCAAGCAACTTAACTTGTTTTCACACAACGGCAGCTTACACCCCTGCTCTTGGCTGGCAAAGCTCTGGCCCTACCCTGGAGGCACCTGGTTTAAATCCAAACTGACTGGGCAAGGAAAATGCCCCTCTGAGCCCCTTTCTACAGCTCCCATCTGGCCAAGGTTCTCTTGGCATGTCTCTTCCTCCAGGAGGGACAGTTTTATCTGAATGCCTTGCCTATTACTTCAATTCTGATAGAAGGCACAAAGGAGTCAGATGGCTTAAAAAAAATCATTATCTTTAAAATTGACTAAAACAGCAGCCATTTTCTTTATAGTGGCCAAAAGTGAAGCTTCTGAATTTGTCTTGCTCCTCAGCTCACATGATTTGTGTCACTCGTTAGATCCTAGATCTGCTTCTGAATCTCTCCCTTTATCTTTTCTTGGATCTCAAAAGTACCTTTCTTCTCCTCAATTAATCAATCAGCACATCTCTGTGTTGCACACGCACTATGCTAAAAGCACTATATCAGACACCGGTTAGTGGGTGGATAAATCAAATGAAAATAACCTTTCCATCTGTGTCTCTGATCACTTCCTGCTTCTGGCCTGAAAGAAGCTTCACCATCCGTCTCCTTGCTACTCTTTAACCCTTTCCTCTCTCATGCTTCTTTTTCTTTTCCTTTAACTATACACAAACCTCTCTTCTAGTTAAAATAAATACGAGAACTTTACTTGAACCCTCCATACTTTCCTGCTAACAGCAAATTTCTTCCTTCTGTGGTTGTATCTTTTTGCATTTTTATCTCAATGAAATGAAGAATTCACTAACCCAATATGCTAATCTCCCAATACGGAATCAACTGCCTGACAAATTAGACGGTGTCCTTCCAACAAGACAGAGTGAGTAACTGTTAGGGCTGCAGCTCCTGAACGTGAGTCCTGAAATGGAGAGTAAGTTATCATAGATGACCTCTAAGTTCCTTCTGATTTCAATTCTGTCCTTTCTAAACTTCATTTTATTATAGTCTCTACTTCTGCAGCCACTCCCTACTTAACCATGCCTGTGAACTCACAGCTTTCTCAAAAGGAAGTTAGCCTCTCTAGATGATCAAATTCCATCCCCCTTCTTGAATTCACTGCTTCATCATGACATCCTGATCACATCCCTTTCTTGAAGCACTCTCTATTCTATTTGCCAGTTCTATTTATCAAATACCTCATTGTTTCCATTGGTTTTACTGATTTATTCTCTTCCTTTATTGAGGACTATATCTAAACTTGGACTTTGTCCATATCTATGTTTGTGACTTTACAAATACATTTACTCACCCCCACTGTATCTTCACACAATGCTTCATGATGACAGTGATGGTGATCATGATAATTTGATCACATAATTCCACTTATACAAAGGTCTTAAATCTTCCATTTCTACTGTGATTTTTCAGACTCTTTCCAAGCCCATACTGTCATTTATCTTCACAGCAGAATAGTTCTTCTTGGTTGTCCCATCAACACTATAATAGTAAACTTTGGATTCATAATACTCATCCTCAAAATGACATACTTTCCAAGTTTGTCCATTACTATCAATGGCAACACTATGGCCAATCTTCAGCTAAGCTGAGTATCTTAGATTCATTTTGGAGTTATCCTTTTTTAACTCCTGATATTTAATCTTTCCCCAAGACTTGCAAATTTCTTCTTCTTTATTTCATTCAAATATGCGTCTCTATTTCCACTTCAGCAGCCAGTTTACAATGAGTTTAAATCCTCATTGCCTTATGCCTGGGTTGCAGAGAAACTTCTGGGGCAGCTCTCCTAGCTTCTAGTTCCACTCCTGTACCAGTTCCTCTTACAAAGAAGTTTGGGTAGTCTTTCAACCAGTTTGCTGTCATGTAGCTTAGCTGTTAGACGTCATAATAGCTTCTTATTGCCTCTCAATATCACATCCATTTCTGTAGCCACACACATTCAAGGCCCTTCTCCAACTACATTTCATTTTCTTCTATTCAGTCCCTGAACATGTCCCAAGTTCTAGTCAAATTCACTTCTCTAACATTCTCTGCACAGGAATATTTTGCACACAACAGTCTTTCCCTCTGGAATACTCATTCACTCCTTCCAAAAACTAGGTCTTATCATTTTTCTCAAAACGCACATTCACCAGATGGCAATCTAAGATGGATCACATCTGTCTTTGATCTCTCTTCTACTCTGAGATCCTCCCTCAGTGGTCGCACTTTCAGGGGAATAGGGATGCTCATAAAAAGAATGTGAACAGGCCATTGTTTGGTGGCTCCATGACCTCAGTAGATAGATGGTTCCTGCTTTCTGGCCTACATGCGTGTTGTTGTGCCTCACCAGGAGAGCCACATGACGTCTGATTTATGGTTTGCTGCTGAGGCTGGATGCCTATGTCATTTTCAGATTAGGAAGTTTTTGGAATAGAATCCTTCATCATACCCTAGATGAGTAATGAAGATGAAGTAAGAGGACAATCCAAGAATAACTTTTTGACATTGTGATTAATGCATCAATTTTGACAAAATCATTTTGATGTAGCTACTTTGACATCAAAATGGCACTTTCAATATGTAACATCACTATTTTTTGTGTCATTACTAGTTAACATGCAAAATCAATATCCCGACCCTTACTGCAGTCTTAACTCTCATCATGATGCATATTTTAAAACACTGAAAGTCAGAGGCTGAAATATTAGGTCAAAACCATGTTTCCATGTCAAAAAGTTCCTGGCATCAAAATGACTATAGCAAAGCAGCCAGGTGTAAATCTCAGGACACAATTGCTTTGGGGTGAACTGGTGAGTATGGTATGAGAGGTGACAACAGAGCTCTGAGGAGAAGCCAGTAACATACTCATGTGTCTTAACTGAGAGCACAGACACCCAAGAGGAATCATGGCCAGTAGGTATGGTTCTCAATGGAGAAGGTATTAGGGGTTGACTCATAAGTCACTGGTCCCTCTAGCAAGGGGTGTTCTTTTGTTTTGTGTGTGTGTGTGTGTGTGTGTGTGTGTGTGTGACAGAGTCTTGCTCTGTCACCCAGGCTGGAATGCAGTGGTGCGATCTCGCCTCACTGCAACCTCCGCCTCCCAGGCTCAAGCAATTCTCATGCCTCAGCCTCTTGAGTAGCCAGGGTTGTTCTTTATGAGCTTAAAATGGATGGGTAATTGGGTGCCTATGGAAGGGCCTAAGTTGCCTAATGCTCCTGTATCTATCACAGGCCAAACCTGGCAATGAGTATTTATTCCTCTATCCTCCAAAGCTAAAAGTAAAGTAATGGGAGAGAACATGGATCAGGGGGTTCTAACAGCATGATCATCAGCTTTATCAAGAGTGTGTTTTGTATTTCTTCCAAGGAAAGTTTCTCGAAGATAGCTAATTTATTTTTCACCCTATGATATTCCAGCATGTCTGTATCTACAGTGGTACCCTGTACCCCATAATTGCTCGGTGTTAACAGTTCACAGATGAGTAACTTGGCCCTGGCAATTCAAAAAAGGCTACTGTAGTTTGAGAGGATAGATATCCTTTTCCTCTAATAGAAAAAAAGAGTATGTATGGGTAGGGAGGGAACATTATCAAAAAAAAAATTTCATGTTCATTTATTTGTTTACTTGTTTATTGCCTACCTCTCTCACCTCATTCTCATTAAAATGTAGGCTCCATGAGAGCCAGGACACTGCTTCTATTCATTGATGTTGTCCCAGTACTTTGCACACTGATTGGCACATAAATATTCAATAAATAATTATTAAGTAGACAATTATTTTTCCAACAGAGAAAGAATCTCTTTAGAGTAACAGTCCCAAAAAGGAATGGTTTGGTCCATTCCAAAACAGCTTTGTGATAGCTATGTTTTTCTCTGGGCCTTTTACTGCTCAGAATCCCTGCCAGGGAAGAAATGCTAAAGCTCCTATCTTTTAAATATGTAGATCCCTGACATTTGGTTGCTTCATGAATTTTGCATTGCATAATGACAAGTGTTTAATTTTATAAACTGCTCCTGTAATAGATCATTTTCAAGGAGAGGCATAATCTGGAAATGCAGTGTAAAGTACTGCTGCCGAATTAGACAAATGTCTTCCCCGAGCCAGCGATCCTTTCCGTAGTAAATGTTTTCAAGCATTGACGGATTGGAAGCCATAGAAATAGTCTCAACACCCAGCTGGCTGACTGAGTCAGAAATGAGATGGCCCATGGATGCTTCTCTTTTCCAGGCTGGTGTGTACCAACCCCAGAATATCTTGGGAATGGAGAAAATACAAACAATTGACTTGTTTCCTAAGACCCAAATGGCCTTGCTCAGTCTGATTTTGAATTCTTTTTCCATTGCCACAAAAATTGAAGGTAGAGGCAGAAAAAAGGAATTATGATTTCTGGGTTCTCAAAAGGATAATTTGGTGCTTTATGGTCTATCTCAAGCATATATGCAATACCGCGAGGCCACAGAAAGTGTCTCTAGATAAGCTCGTGTTGATTTGAGGGTATAATGGGAGGAGAAGCCACACCAATGGGCCAAGTTGTGGATAATCCATGCTTTGTGCTCCACGTTTCTGTTACTGTTTCGCCTCAGCAAACTCACTGACCCTATCTGTTCCTTGGTTTCCCTGTACAAAAAACATGCTTAATATGCTTAATAGTGTTCCTGATTTAACAGAATTCTCATTAAGAAAGTTGAGATTAGCCTGGTCAGCATGGTGAAACCCTGTCTCTACTAAAAATACAAAAATTAGCCAGGCATGATGGCAGGCGCCTGTAATCTCAGCTACTTGGGAGGCTGAGGCAGGAGAATTGCTTGAATCTGGGAGGCGGATGTTGCAATGAGCCAAGATCATGCCATTGCACACCAGCCTGGGCGACAAGAGTGAAACTCTGTCTCAAAAAAAAAAAAAAAAAAAAAAAAGGTTGAGATTAATCTTCAAAAGTAAGTAGTTGTAAAAACTATATGGCTGTAAAAAAAAAATGAGGCTGGTTTCATAAACTATATACAAAGATAATCCATTACAAGTATTTCAAGCAAGATGATCCTGATTGTGATGGCACTGTGTAAGTTCAACAGGAACATTGAAAAGAACATTGAAAAGAAAGGATTAAATATGTAAATTCATAAGGAAGATGGGCCTCATATATTTAGTATGGCTAATAAAGAAAAGAGTTGTACCCAAAGTAACTTGCATTCAATGGCAGTTATCCACAGCCATTCCTCAGGGAAATCTATCAGTCAACAAGGCAGCCCCATGTAGAAGACAGAATCATGAACAAGAATCAAGATACCTGAGTCTAAATAATGTTTATGCAGTGACGTCTCATCTCAGGCATCGGACTAAGCATGCTACAAAGATGATTTCATTTAATGCTTATAACTATCCTATGAGGATGATGGTATTAGTATCCATGCTTTATAATTGAATACATTTTATACAGGTTAGGAAACTTGCCCAAGGTCACACAACTGGGATTCAAACCCCAAAAGTCAAATTCCAGGGCCACACTCCTAAGTATCATACCACGCTGTTTCCTGGTAAAGTGATTGCTGGCCAGTCACTTACATTGTTCTCACACCTAGTGTTGGGTTGAAATAGATAATCTCTAAAGTCTTCTCCACGTATAAAGTAAAAAGCTTATTTAACATAGCACTAGGGGGCCGGGCGCGGTGGCTCAAGCCTGTAATCCCAGCACTTTGGGAGGCCGAGACAGGCGGATCACGAGGTCAGAAGATCGAGACCATCCTGGCTAACACGGTGAAACCCCGTCTCTACTAAAATACAAAACTAGCCGGGCGAGGTGGCAGATGCCTGTAGTCCCAGCTACTCGGGAGGCTGAGGCAGGAGAATGGCGTAAACCCGGGAAGCGGAGCTTGCAGTGAGCTGAGATCTGGCCACTGCACTCCAGTCCGGGCGACAGAGCGAGACTCTGCCTCAAAAAAAAAAAAAAAAAAAAAAAAAAAAAAAAAATAGCACTAGATTGGGTAAGCCAACCTGTTTCTTTGGCAGAATTTATCAACATATCCTTCTTTGATAGAATACTTATATATTGATATGATAGAATACATGTCTATGTATATATTGATTTGATAGAATACGTGTGTATGTGTGTGTGTGTGTGTGTGTGTGTGTATCCAGCTCTGTTTGTTACTGTGTCCCCACCACTGGTTGAGAGCCCATCTGTGCAACTCAATGCCTTACACAGCACTGATAAGATCTCCATAAATGGAACTGGCCAGGAACATTTTGGACTCATGCTTTTTGATGCTTTGCTAATTGTGTAAATTCCAAACTCATGCCATCCAGGCGTCACTGACCTTTCCGGCTTCTAAGAATTCTTCTCTGGTTTTGTTGATTCCTGCCCTGGTTTCCATAGCAGCTGCTCCACATATTGTCTCCCAGTTTCCATTTAACCCCATTTAAATCCCCTCTCACATCTCACCCCAGCAATTCATCTTTCTTTCAGCTTTTCTGAGACTGCTGTTCCTAGAACCCTTCTTTTTCACTTGACAGAATTTCTTTAAATGTTCATGATTCCTTTTCTCCCTCCCACATGCTTAAAGAGAAGCAGCATCCGTCTTTCTTCCTCTGTCACTCCATCTTATTGAAACTTGTTATATTATTTCTCCTTTCTCTTATGAATTCCATCTCTTGTTCTTTTCCCCTTTTGTCTAGGAACATACTCAAGCCAGGGGGTTGTAGCAGTCCAGGACATTAACTAACACTGTTGAAGATATCCTATGTGCCAGATATTGTATTAGATAATATGCACATGAGACTGTATTTAGTCTTCACAGTAACCTCAAAAGGTCGATTTTATAATTGGCATTTTGTATGAGAGGAAATTATGCTTAAACACATTAAGTAACTTGGCCGACGTCATGTAGGAAATAAGTGGGTAGTGCCAGGATTTAAACCAAGTTTCATTCCAACTTGTATGTTCTTTCCACTGTATCTCACTTGTTTCTGAAAATAAATAAATAAACCCTTTCCTGCAACCCTGCTGCGTTAAGCTCTCGATTTGTCTTTCACTGCCAAACTTGAGTTAAATACTGCAAGCATTTATTAAACATTAGTTATGTTCAAGTGACCGTGCTATATAGTTTCCCCTGAGGAAAGACAAAGATGAGTAACATCATCCTTAGCTGCCAGAAGCTTACAACCTAATAACCTAATCTGGGTATCAGATATGTAAACAACAATACAATGAGACAGGAAGAAGTGCTAAATAAAGTTACCAGAATCCTCTGCGGATACAAATAAAGAGAAAATAACTAACTAAGGGAGGGTCAGAGCAGAGAATTTCATAAAATAGCTTTTGAGTCATTCAAACCACTTTCTATTGACCTGCAATTCAACCTTGGTAATGTGTCTTCTCCTATCTCTTCCTTTGTGTTCTCTGTTCTCTCAGTCCCAGTCTATACTATCACTGTACCTCCAAAGCTGATCTTCCCAGCTCCAAACTTTCGCACTTTAGTCCAGCCTACAGAAGATCCTTGCTGCTGAGTTGCCCTCATTATGCCCAACTCAGATTCATCGCTCCTGGAATAATACCTTTTGTGGCTCCCTGCTGTCTGCTAAGTAGGAATACATTTATTTACTTTATCCTCAATAATCATAGGCCCACCATATGAAGTTGTTATAAAGATCAAACAGATAACATATGAGCCAAAAATGTGAAAACCACAAATCATTTTAAAGATAACCTAATGATTAATATATCCTACACTTGGACCAGTGTCTGTTTCTTGAACCCAGTCATGGCTGTAGCTCACTGCTGTTACTATAATGACCTCTTTCCTCCTTTCTAACTGTAAAATTCTATTCTATATGTCTCTCAAGACCCAGCCATAAAAGCTACAGTCTTAAGAACACATTTTCTCACCTCTCAATGGAAATGTTCTCTGGCTTCTCTGGACATCCCCAGAGCTTTACTTCCAAGTTTTCCAATGCATGTGTCACAGCAAGCCAAATATTGTAGATGGTTGAGCATATGTTATAGCTTCCTTGGTTAATTGAAAGCTATTTTAAGGCAAGAACCATTCCATTCATCTTCATAAGGTTTGTGTGCCTAGCACAGTGCCTTACCTAAAGTAGGCACTCAAATATCAACTAAATGGAAGACTAAAACAGGAGGTTATGTTACTCTGTACTGAAATAATTTCAACAGGAGCAAAGGGAGGAATTTTTCATCCATCCTTTTCTGGGATTTAAAGCAAGGTATGAGGATGCAGAAGATGCACACCTATACCAAATAACACCAGCGTAGTGGCCATAATGGGGAGGAAAAAAACCCAAATTGACTGGCCCCAATCTTGTGTCTGCCCTTCCAATTCTTATTTTTCAGGACCGATGAGCCACTGGAAAAACTAAATGGCAATCATTAGATTTGCCATCTTTCTCTCAGAAATTCAGAATTCAGAAATGGGAGCTATTTTGAAAATCAAAATGAGTAGCTGAAAGTCTCAGCTAAAAGCACACATTTTTCTATTACTCTCCTCAGTTCTCTCTCTCCCTCTGTGCTGTTTATCTCAAGTAACTAGGGGAGCTAGTTTAAGTGAAATCTTGTTATAAACAGTTAAGTCGAATGATGCTACTGGAAGAAGGCTGGGCCCGGAGAGATCTGTGACCATGGTCAAAGCCAAGAGTCTCCTTAGTATAGTCCAGAGAGATCAGTTTGCTTGGCCCCTCCAAGCTGGTAGTGACTCAAAAATCAGGCAGAAAGCCAGGGGATATCTGGGTTCTGACTCATGTAAACAGGAAACAGTGCCAAAGGCCTCCAGCCAGCCCCAGGTGTGCATACTGCAGACCTGCATTCGCTTCTCATTGACCTGCAGTTGGCACAGCGTTACCTACAGGCTCTGTCATTATTATTGCCATGACTGTGTCGTGTTTGGAGAGCAGATGCCTCCTCTCCCCACTGTCACTTGGAATTCACACGAGGGCTGAAAAGCATGCCTGATCAGCTTAGGCAGTGGAATTCTCTGCTCTCGCCAGACTTTCTAGATTGATATCAGTTTTTATTATTTTATCATCTTTTCTCAGAAAATTCAAAATGTTTCTCATTGTTCCAATCCCAGTTACTCTACTTCCCACGTAACCTCTAGCAAATAATTTACATCTCTAAAATGCCCTGTCTTTCACCGCTGCAGAAGCTGATAAGACAGTCAGAGATGATGTATAGTACTTCTCTTTGTCCATATTGTGAACAATAAAGTTAGTTCTCAAAGATGCACAAAACCTCACACCTGGCAACAGAGTCACTGTAAGGAAATACAACCTTTATGTAAGTTCATTTCTGTTTACCTTGGCTTTATCATAACCTACCCACTATCATAGTAATCAATATAGTTTCCCAATCTAGGTTCTGTTGCCATTATGGACCTTAGTACAGGGCAGGAAATGAGGACATGGGCTCGCAGGAAAGAAAGAAATATTTATTTTTATCAACACTCCAGAAAGAAAAAGAAAAACTATCTCCAATCAGGTCGTTGCAAGTAATTACAAAAAAATGATATGTGTTTGAAAATGTCTGTTATATTTGACTTGGTTAGAATTTCAAATTTAAAAGTCATTCGCGGCGTGGCTCCAACTGTAATCCCAGACTTGGGAGGCGAGACGGAGGGACTTAGTACAGGGCAGGAGAGTAGACGGCACGGACAGTGCCAGGGCAAACTTTTGGCCCCATGGTTGCAAATTGGCAGCATCATATCTGCCTTCCAAACAAGAAAACAATTGCATAAACTTATATGGTTGCAAAGGGTTTAAATGTTTGCCAGGCATGAAAGGGAGAAAAAAAAAAATCATTTCACAGAATTCTAGCTCAGTGGTTCTAAAACTGATGAACTTTCTAGTTTCCAACTATCTGAGACCCCTGCCCTCTAAAATTTCCTACCACATTTCTTGGGACCTCCCACATTTTCGGGAACCCTGGTGGCAATTGTTTTGCTTAAACCATGTCTACAGAGTCCTTGGAGACTGTTATGACCACCCAAGTCCTCTCTTCCACCAGGAAGCCACTTCTCACTCTCCCATCTTAAGGGCTATTGCAACCTGATGGAGGTATAATGCCTGGCTCTGCCTCCTTCCTCCTACCTGAGGATTTCCTTCCATTTGGAAGGCCTGAGCCATAAGTCGTGCAGACCAAGCATTTGTGAGCTTCCTAGCTTCCTGAGATCTCTTCATTAGAAGATTTATGGAACTGGATTCACTCCAAATACACTATTACGTTCCTTAAGAATTTTGGTATCCAACAGAGAGGGGAGAAGATTGGAATTCACCTACTTGGGCCCAGAGCACCTTTTCCTCTTAGACAGCTGAGTAGAAAACATCTTGCCACAATGATTGAAGCCTGAGGTGGCCAAGGATAGGGTTTGTGGATGCCACACAGCCTGGCAGCACTGGCTGAAAGTGCTCTGTCTCACCTATAAGTGGAGTGATCGAGACACACTTGGAGATCCATGGAATACATTTTATTACTACTTATTTGCTTATTTATACCTACTGCTCTGTGTTCTGAAAAGGATATGAGATAGACTCAAAAATAAACACAGTAAATCATGCTAAAATAATAAAAGGCAGTGAGGGTGGAGTATTTTAAAAAGAGTATAAAAATCATAGAAAGCCAGGGGTAAGATTAGCATAGAGAAATACAGGCTGTAAAATTTGCACAGCTCCTAGAGGTGGGCTACAAACGTGGCTGTGAGCTTGTGAGCAGCCAAACAAAGAAAAATATGACATGATTCACAGTGTCTATTGTATAAAAATAACACTGTTGCTATCAAGAAACCAGGCCTTTCCTAGTACTGAGATCAGAGAGGGATGTCTCCCTGGGGTCCACATCAAGAGAACACTGTGTGCTGCACCTGAGACAAATAGAGCACATTTCATGTGACTTTGCTTCCCAACTTCTCTCAATCTAGAGGATGACACAACAGCAAAGCACAGCTCAACAGTTTTGCACAGCTGTCCAAAATCATTCTTGAGAAAAAAAAGTAGTAAACAAAATTTAAAAAAAAATCTCCTGGGAGGGTAAAATAAGATGCTTAAACTACCCAGCTCTCTTGTGGTCTGAACTGATCCTATTGGAAAATATTTAAATATCTGGAGAAATGAGCAATATGGAAATTCTTCAAGCCATTCTGTTCTTCAGGCCTTCAAGCTACACTATTTCTTTCAGCTGTGAGTATTTGGTAAGAGTTGGGTGACAGAAAGTTTGAGATTATGTTTTCAGCAAAAACCTGAGAAACCAATAGTTGCTCATTAAGAGCAGAGCAATAAATTTTGGCTATCAGCTAAGCTGAGGTGGGAGTTGGAGGCAGGATCAGGTCACCCTATTAAAAAAAAAAAAATGAGAAGGGTGTTTTCTATGATGTGAGGTAGACTAGCTGGCCATAAGTAGGTAAGCCAAGCAAGAGTGGGAACCCAGGACCAAAGTAATTGTGAATTAGATCTCTATATCTTTAACCTTAAGATCCAAAATCCTTGGTTAATCCCAGCTCCAACCAAGCAGATAATACTTTCCATTTTTCATGGCTATATTTTAAGAATGACTGTATTTTAATTATAGGCAAGATGATATTTCAGGACATTTAAGGAAAGATATCTATAGCTCTTAACATCTATTCAGGGGAATTTCAAAGTATTTTAGGTTCCTTTAGTATGAAAGTATTGAAGGTGCTATGTAAATGTAGGTTATTATTACAATTTAATGACATTCCCCTCAAGCAAAAACTGTTAAAATTTACAAAGTGCAGAAAGAAGCGTACCTAATTCCTATTTTTCAGGGGTAATTAATTAACCAGCACATAAACAATTTACTTAGGCACAGGAAGATAAAGTAATAATAATAAACATATGGGCCTAGAAATCCAATTACAGAAGCTCTCTTATTTGCCCCAATGCAGGGAAGAAATACAGAACTAATATTCCCAAACCTCCACACCTCCTGCCCCATGCTTTCTTCTTCCACAGCCACAACACCCACCAAAGACAGGAGCGTAGACTCTTCTGGGGTTCATACTTCCCTCTGACATAAGACATCCATGAATAAAGTCTATGTTGAACTATGAATTCAACCCTACCAGAAATGTTCTCTGTGAATCTACTGAAACAAAACCACACATACTGCACACTGGGCATTCTCTGCCATCCCTACAAGTGGTACAAGAACCAGTAACCCAATGGTGCCAGAGGAGGTTAAATTAACCCCCCAAATTTTTAATGCAGCAACTTGTATTTGACTTTGGAAAGCAGTCGTTTTAGAGTTTAGTTTAGAATTGTTTTATCCTAGGCAAAGCATGTAATTGGGAGAGACAAACTAGAATTACAATAAACAGAGCAAAATAGTCCAGTCTTCCATGAACCATTTGCCATAGTTAATCTACATAGTGGATAATCAACCTTCGTAGAAAACGGAGAGCTGCCTCAGTTTAAAAACTCAGGCAAAGTTATACTAAGGCCTGCAATCATATAGGTATGAATGGAAGACAGTTACATACAATTCCATTTGAGTTTGTCTCTAAAATCATAATGTCTTTCTCCAAATCCAGTCTCTCAAATGTGCTCATCACTGGTAACATTTTTCCCTCTATTTTGAATGTGTCTATAATAACTGGAGCTGGGTTACTGGTCACCACATTAATCCAAGAACAAGAAATGAAAAAAAAATGATTCATTTCCTATTCTACAATTTTAAATACAAATTAACAAAAAATAAAAGCCCCTCTAAATCTCCCTTATGGGCTTTGATGGTTCAGAAATATGCAGAGCACTTGGAAGCAATAAAAGAAATAACCTAAGAAAATTAAGCAAAATGAATTTGCAATTAGTTTGTGAAATTGCGATAAATGCATTTTGAAAGCAAAGAGTAAAATGTAACTTTCTTCAGTATAATTTGAAATTGCCTTTTGTGCTTAATATAGTTCACTTATAATTAGATGAAGATTTTGTTCTGGTTTGAAACATTCAAAGTTCCATCTTGAGATTGCTATGTACTATGTACACAGAACTTTTCAACAAGAAAGTCTGCTGCTGCCGCTGCCGCGTTTGCTTTGACAGCCTTTATCCTAGTTTTATAGAAATGAAAGAGTGAAAGAACACAGCTGGTTTGAACAATGGAGCATGTTCAACATTAGGCCAAACATTTAGATATTGCAAAATATTGCAGCCTATATTTATAGCTCTTAGCAGGTTTTTGAAATTCATGCTGATACCGCCTTACTCCTGCTTATTGGACCAAATTGCCATTTGATGATTAAATTATCTTTTGGGTTTTTTTTTTTTTTTTTGAAGTTTCTTTCAAAGGTAATGGCACTTAGACTAACCTCTTGGCAATACCAAAACTGTAATGACTGGAAGCACTCTCTAAAGTATTTCAAGATGTTTTAAAAATTCAAGATCATTCCAGTTACTGAGAGAGTTTAAAAGAATTTAGTTGATCTGCCTTATTTTTTCCCTAAAGAAAAGAAATATCCTGCCTCTGATGACCTCTCTCCCTGTCATAAGATTGCACACTGACTCATATGCCAGCACCTTCCAGAAAGTCATCCAAGGGAACCAGGTGATCAGGTCTTCCAGTAATTGCCTATGTTCTGTTTAAACTTTCTCCTCCCCTGGCAGTTGTTTTCAATAGAATTCTCTTGTTTTTTAATAGAATTTTGCGACTTTAGGGAGTGCTTAGCAGATGCTCATGTTCTTTCACATTAATAACATAAGGAGCAATAAAGAGAAGTGGGCAGTGGTTATAAGTTTAGCAACTATAAGCTGAGCCAGGCAAAGTTTTGCAGGACAATGGGATATTTTTCTGCAGGTTTCTCAAATGCCTGCATGCTTCAAGGACTTGCTGCAATACTAGCCTATCCTTCCAGCCCACAGTGAACGACCCTAAATTCCCACTGCATGTTTGTCTAACCCATTGTCATTTATCTTCATTGCCATTAGTGAGTTCTTTGAGTATGCATGCTTTGCCTCCTGATCAAATAGTAACTACGATGAGAATGGTCATTTAAGGAACACTTACTATGTGCCAAGGGCTATATCATGTATTTTATATACATTTTCTAGAAGGGTGGTTACAAGCAAAAGCTTTGGTCTCTGTTTCAGTTACGTATTGATACAAAACAAACTACCCCAAAACTCAGTAGCCTGATGTCTCTCACAATTTTGAGTATTGGGTGGGTGGTTCTCCTGGTCTTATTGGGGATCACTCAGTTGGCCTCAGTCATCTGACATTTGACTGGGGCTGCAGGTCCAAAATAGTCTCATTCACACGTATAGAAATGGGTACTTGCTGTCGGGGAAGATTTTCTAATTCAAAGCCTATGTTCTTTCTACCATACTATGTAGAATTTTGCTATCAGAGGAGAGTTTTCTCATGGCTACATCCTATCAACTTTGGACAGTGGCTGCCATAAGCTGCCCAAGAGATATTTGTCAAGTGGAGGGTTAAGGGAAACTACAAACTGCTGTTGTGAGTAAAATATTACATACTATTTTTAAACTGATACCAAAATATTCGAGCTGATTCTCCCTAGAATAGTAGGGCTTGGTAAAGCTAGGCCTCTTACCTTAGAGGAGCAGTTCACTCTTTCAGAACCACAGCAGAAATGGGTCCCAGGACTCAGAGGCTTCCACGGACAGCACTCTGTGCCTCTCAGATTTGCCTACATATGAGAATCACCTGGGAGCATTTAAAAAACTCTTGCTTATTTCTTCCTAAATAAGAATCTCAGAGAACAGGGCCTAGACTCCTAGACCTGTCAATTTCCTTCAGGAGCCCCCAAGGCTGACCGGTAGTGTCAGCTGGATTAACAAAACTTTTGGAACGACTAGGAGTCCACCCTACAGAAATAGAGATTCAAGTTTGCAGTTTAGGTATCCACCCAAAGCATGAAACAAGTTGTGGTATTACTATGCAAACCACAGAGAGTTGATTGACTGAATTGACTCAGGAATCATATCGGCAAGTCAAACAGAAATTGGGTACCGCCATACACTAGGGGACACGGGCAGGTGCCAGAGATGAGCCATCAGCAGTGCTCTGACAGAAACAGTCACCGACCTCAGAAACAGAAGAGAACCATCCAGCTGTCTGCTGCCCCTAAAATACAGGTGCTCCTCGGCTTATGATTAAGTTGTCTGGACATAGCCCCATAGTGAGTCAAGGAGCGTACTGAATGTGTATTGCTTTTGTACCACCATAAAGTCGAAAAATCGTTAAGTCTAACTGTCGTAAGTCAGGGACCATCTGTACTTAAGTTTCAAACAAGAGGGACAATTGCCCAGCATCCTGAGCTCGGTGGATAGGAAAACACACTACTGACTTCCTTGAGCCTTTCAAAGATATGAAACGATGCTTTGTAGCAGTAAGTTGAAAGCTGACATGATGTTATGTCTTTGAAGACTTTGTGAATAGCTATGTTCTCTGCCTTTTTATTTCCCCTACGACCTAATACATAGAAAGTTCTTACTACTATTTTTTCTGCTGCGTTGAGACACTCTTGTTTTCCACCAAAGCATTTTGACCTCTGTAATCCTTAACTTACTCCACCTACAGCATAGTCATTTGTAACATTGTCTAACTCCCAACCTACCCCTACTCTTCCCATTCTCAACTAAACCACCTTGAGAGCAGGGCCTATGTCTTTTTCATCTCAGAATCCTCCAAACTAACTGGCAAGGTGACTAGTACAATAAATTTAATATTTGTTGAACTGAAGCCTTCTCAAAGTGTCCTTAAAAGCAACTATGTTGGAATAAACATCAGAGTATAAGTAGAGATATGATAGCAGAAGGTGAATAAAGTTTAAATTTCTCAGATGTGCATACCAGGCTCTTGGGCATAGTGAAGTTTTTGTTATCAATGTGAGACAAGCAGCTAAAATGAGAACTTATTTCTTTAAAAGTTGGTTGTTTATTGCTTCTTATTGTTCATTTGGGTAAATTTTGTTTCTCCTCCTGGTCTGCAAGCTCCTTTAATATGACCTATGCATCAAATTGACACTATGATAATATTATATATCATATTGCTGGCCGAGGCGGGCGGATCACGAGGTCAGGAGATCGAGACCATCCTGGGTAACAGAGTGAAACCCCGTCTCTACTAAATATACAAAAAATTAGCTGGGTGAGGTGGCGGGCACCTGTAGTCCCAGCTACTTAGGAGGCTGAGGCAGAAGAATGGTGTGAACCCAGGAGGCTGAGCTTGCAGTGAGCTGAGATCGTGTCACTGCACTCCAGCCTGGGTGACAGAGCGAGACTTCGCCTCAAAAAAAAAAAAAAATCATATTGCTAGAGTATGATATTACTCATGATACATGACATTATATTTGATGCATAGGACATATTAAACAATGTTTGATTAAAGAAGGGGACATATGTGACCAAAAAAATCTAGGAAATATTGTCTTTTAATACATAAATTACAAGAAGCGATCAGTTGATACTGTAGCACAGGGTTCTGGACTATAGTCTGCAAAGGTGGAAAAGAAGAAGACTGAAAAGATGTATACTTATGATTGTTCTACAGTTTATTCAAAACATAGATAGTGGTTTACAAAACCTACTTTATTCCACATTTATTCATTCCAAAAGTAAAGTCTTTAAATATTATCAGGGTTTACTCATCAATGTTGATGCTGTTGTTCACATAAGAGCATCATTACATCATTTACTCACTGACTGACGTAATAACGTGGTTGAATTATTTTCCCTGTTTAAGTGAGGAAACTGTGCACGCCACTTCTGTTTATTTTATGCACAAAGCCTAATAATATAGTTATTCTACAAAACATGAAATAGAGATATTTTCAAGAATGTGTTTAAGATAAAAAAGATCCCTATATGATAATCCATTCTAAAACAGAGGTCAACACTGCCTTCTTCCTCCACAGCTCGAAATAAAGGAAAGATTCACTTTTCTATGAACATGACTTTACAAATACTGCTCCCTTTGCTTCAGTTGTTTCTCAACCATTTTTTGCCACCTTTTCTGTGAAATATTATCTGACTCTCTACTCAAAAATAGCCCACTGTTTCCTCCATGGTCCCATATCATGTTTTATGTACTCTTACTACAGAACTTCATTAATGAACTTATCCATTCATTCAACGACCATAGTGTGTCTTACCATTTGTCAGGCATCATGTGTGGCATCAGGAATATGGTGAGAATCATGATGTCATCTCATCCAATGATGGTGTGATTGTTTCTCTCTGTCTCTCCCACGCCATAAACACCTTAAGTATGAAGAGGTAATCTGTTTAATCAACTGAATGAGTCAAGGGCAGCAGATAGAGCCCAAAGCCTCATCTAGGAGGCCTCCACCTTCTCTTGTTGGAATCCTTTTTCTCCCTCTGCTCTAAAGTTAACATTTCCTCTCCTTCCTCTACTCCTCTCCTGTGATCATTCCTGATACAATTTCACTCATCATGCACAAAATCAAGCTCATTATTTTCTCTATTCAAACATCAATCATCTCCCCAGTTTCTCAAGACAAACCTGAAGGTCATCTTCAACTTCCATCTTTCCCTAATCTTCTCCTTACTAAACTACTATTGTGTTCACCCTCCTCTCTAGATTTCCACTGACCCTGCTTTAGTTTTCTTCTCATCTGCCTGGACTACGTCCATACATCTTAATCGATCATGCTGATTGTGGGCTATCCCCACATCCATTCATTTTCTACTTTATGCCAGAGTTTTCTCTCTAAAATACAAATCACATAATTTATTTCTTACCACCCCTCTCCTCATTAAAAGTTATTGATGGCTTTCATCACCTTCATAATACAGTGTTAACAGATCTAAGCCACTCTCTTAGAGCATATAAGACTCTTTATGAGCTGGCTTCCCTTTTTGCCAAACTCTCTAAACTCACATATTTCTTACTCCCTCTGCTCAAAAATGCACACTTAGGTAGCTATGGTTGCCTTTAGGATAATATGATTGTGAAATGGCCAAGTCCTCTCACATGTCATATGCCATGCTACTTAGGGAACTAAATAAAGGATGAGTACTTTGTCAAGCTCTGTCCAAGGGAAAGTGATTCTCTTCTTTATGGACATGGATATTTCAATCACTACAACAGAATAAGAAAACAACATCATGAATTAAGTTGAGGCATCTTTTGAAAACTTTCTTTCCTTTGAGGACACTCAGCTCTTGTGCAGACTGTTTCTGTGATTTCTAGGACAATCACGGAAATTTAAAACTAGAGGATATACTAATATAATCTAATCCAATCTCTTCATTTCACAGGTGAGAAAACTCAAGCCCTGAACACTAAGAGATTTTTCCAAGCTTTCACAACTAGTAAATATCCTTTTCCTTCCTCAGCCTCAACAAAAATAAAAGGAAATGGATTTTATAATATTAAACAATAGGTTTGTTTATGCATTTTTCTGAGTAAACTCATTCGTATGCCAAGGCCTCTGTTCTAATGTTGTTTTACCGTTAAAACCCACTTTTAATTTTGCATTTTCAATTAGACACAATGTGAAATGTCTCTTTATGAAATCTTGACTCATTTTTACCTGTCGCTGTGGGTGTATTAAAGTATATAAAGTTATAAAAAGATATGAAATATGAATATAATCTAGTTTAATTATTTCCATCCTCCAATGACTATGATTGCAGTTGGATGTCAGTGAAATCTCCAGTGGTTGAACTTCACAATGAGAAAAACAGTGAATACAGAAAAGATAACTGAGTAATAACTACCAAAAAAGAACATTTATTTCACCAAAAAGAACATGGACCTATGATGGAAAAACTGGAGCGTCATATAGCATCAGTGAATCAAAGATGATATCAATATTTGGCAAAGTTAAACCAAGCTAAGTTCAATCAATATATAGATTATTAAGCTATTTTTTTAGATGAAAAAGTACTTAAGACATTTTTATTTGTTCACCTTAATTGTACTTCCTGTCTGCTCTTTTTCCATTAGCCAGGGCCTAAATGTCTTGGAAATGACTCACAACTGCACTTGAAACAAACTGGCTGCTGAGACAAAATTCTTTGAACAGAGTGGTATTAGCAGCCCCCTCTGACTTTCAGGATGATTAATCTGCGTCAATATTATAATCTGCATCTGAGTTATAAACATCCATGTTTGCATTCATCATTCTTATCTTGTTGATGCATTTTGATCCTTGGTTCCTTCATGACAGGCAGCTGAAAGCCAGGGTTTTCCAAATGTCGAAAGGAGCCCATACTATGGGCCATACCTTCTGCATCTCTCAGATGTTAGGAGGGAGTTGGTTTGACCTTGAAAGGAAAAAGAGACTTTTGTCTATTTCTCCTTGCCAAACAATTATCTTTGCCAAATATTTCTTAGGCATCAACCTCAATATTAAAAGGCTCTTTTCTAGTTTTTACTCCCTGTGACATTTCCACTTTCTGTGCTACATGCTTGCTCTTTCTTCTCTTTCATTTGCATCTTTCGGCCCTGATAACTCGTCTGTGCATGCACACATACTTATCACTATCCCCACCCCCATGCCCAAAGCACGGACCTGGAGAGATGGTTTTATGTGCCATCTCATATAAGCCTTATATGCTAACACAAATCTCTACTCATAGCACTGTTCCCATGCCCTGACCAAGGGAGAAACTTGCCATGTAGATGTGTCTATGTCCAAAATACAGAGTTGAGGAAGAGGGGAGTGCACAGCTATTAGCTGATCTCCAAACGTTGGAGAGGCATCTATAAGGACATATTACTGATTCAAGGAGGCAACTGGTTGGAGTAAATGATGGAGTTTATCCTTAGATATTAAAATGACTTGACACTCATGCATACTCACAATCAACCTACTACTTCCTCTACTATCACCAAGGCAAAATGACAGTATATTTCATACCTTCCTAACATGTCCCTCCTCTTAAATTTTTTATTGACTGATTACTTTTGACTTCATTTTCCCTGCAAGACATCCTCCTTCTTGTTTAATTTTGTCATTTCATGCGTATTTAAAAAGGTCAAAGAATTGGCAAGATGTAATATAATTTTCCTGGATTATGTACCTTTTACGGATGATCTTGGCAGGCAGAAACATCTGAACTGTCCCTCCATCTTTCATCGACTGCACAGCTCCTCTAGGTTTGAGCTGAATGAAAGACCAACAGGGTCTACATTCTATCCCTGTGGCCTCAAGCCATTAAGAGGTGTCAGGAAATGGAAGACTCAAGATAAAGAGGCCTAACTCCACCAAGGTCTCAATTACCCTGAGTGATCTCAGTATTCTAGATCGCTGGGCTGCTTTTCTAAATTCACTTTTTATTGTAAAGAATTTGATAAGTCAAAGCAATGGCGGTATGGGACAAGAACCTGTGATTTCATCCATTTTCTAATAGAAACTCCTCAGGCTTACATTGACCACAGCATACAAGAATATTTAGCTTTATTAAATATATAATCCATATTTTTAATAAAGAAGAAAGATAAATATGCATCTAATTTCTCTTGTCTGAAGTTGAGAAAAGAAAATTTGCCTCATAGGGCTATTGTGATGGTTAAATAAGATAATATATTTACAGTTCTAAGACATAGCGTTCAGTGTGGCATGTGAAAGTACTCATTAAGTGTCATGTATTATTATTGGATCAGGGATCTTGACAGTATTTGTTGTCTCTACATACTACAAATAATGGATTTCATTGGTTTATGCCTAAAACTCAAAAGGGACACACGGATGACTTTTCATTAGATATCAAAATAGCTAGGTGGCTCACCTAATTTTTCATTTTTCAATGAGTTGATGTAGCATTATGTAGATGCAGCCTAAGTGGACAATTTATTCCAAAATAGCTGAATGATGAGTCCACACACTTGACCTGCTTTCAGCCTCTCTATTGAGACAGCAGAAAGTTTAGAGTTGAGTTCATCTGGGATTTAGGCACACATGAACATTAAAAACTGCAGCCTAGTCACACCATCACTCCTCAGCTTGTAAGTGAGTCTGTGGGATTATTAGCCCTGTTCCCAGTGGGATAGATACAAAGGTTGCTTGGAAATTAAAGGGCTGCAAATTTCCTCTCATTCTAATACGGTTCAGATCCACTATATGGGACAACAGTGAAACTTATAGGTTGCTTTCTAAGGGGAATTTATTTTACAATACAAGCTCTGTGAAGCAAAAACTATTCATATTAATTAATAAAAAATGTTAACAACTAGCATAACACAAACTCTCAATGAAATCAAAACACTTTGGACAACACATAGGTCTGCCTTTTATAGTTACTACCTATATGACCTTAACAAATAAAGCACTTCCCCTTTTCCTCTTCCTTTCTTCCTTGCTTCCTCCCTTCTTTCCTCTCTCTCTCTCTCTCTCTCTCTCTCTCTCTCTCTCGTGCACATGTGCACACACACTAGATCTGGGTAGCAAATAAGCTTCAACTTGCTTACCAATTCTGATCAATTGGGAGTGTCTTCCTAGTGTGTTAAATTGGAAAGGATTGCGAGGTTGAATAAGGGCTCATCAGGAAAGAGTTCTGTGATTCATTCATGATGTCTGACATGGAGGGGAAATTAGAGTTACTTTAAAGTGTATTTCCTAGAGTTATCCTGGATTAGATAATCTCTGTATTAGGCCACTCTTGCATTGCTATAAAGAAATGCCTGAGATTGGACAATTTATAAGAAAAGAAGTTAAATTAGCTCACGGTTGTGCTGGCTGTACAGGAAGCATAGTGCTGGCATCTGCTTCTGGGAAGGCCTCACGGAGCTTTTACTCATGGTGGAAGGCAAAGTAGGAGTAGGCACATCACGTGGTGAAAGTAGAAGCAAGAAAGAGAGAGGGTTTGGCTTGGGGGGAGGTGCCATACACTTTTAAATGACCAGGTCTTACCAGAACTCAGTACCATAAAGACAGCACCAAGCCATGAGAGATCAGCCACCATGATCCAACCGCCTCCCCCCAGTCCCCACCTCCAGCATTGGGGATTACAGTTCAACATGAGATTTGGGTGGGGACAAATATCCAAACTATATCTATCTCTAAATCTCTTCTAACTAAAAATACCAATCAGTCATTTTTTTTTTTTTTTTTGAGACGGAGTCTTGCTCTGTCGCCCAGGCTGGAGTGCAGTGGCCAGATCTCAGCTCACTGCAAACTCCGCCTCCCGGGTTTAAGCCATTCTCCTGCCTCAGCCTCCCGAGTAGCTGGGACTACAGGCGCCCGCCACCTCGCCCGGCTAGTTTTGTTTTGTATTTTTTAGTAGAGACGGGGGTTTCACTGGGTTAGCCAGGATGGTCTCGATCTCCTGACCTTGTGATATGCCTGTCTCGGCCTCCCAAAGTGCTGGGATTACAGGCTTGAGCCACGGCGTCCAGGCAATCAGTCATTCTTATAAAGAGCCACTAAAACAACGAAGCCCCGGCTCACACCATTCTTATGGAAGCACTTTAAATTTATTTTATATACAAGTGCCATCAGGAAACTCCAGGTAGTCTTCACAAAATTGCCCCTGGGGGTATCTAAAATAGAAGGATGGTCTGTTGAAATTTGGACTTTTTCCCTAAGCTGAAGTGGGAAAAGTTACTGAAAAGTTTTCTTGATTTTTATAAGGATAATTCACCTTTGAGCCACAAGGTTTAGCTTCCCCTCCCATCTTCAGAAATGATGATGGGCAGGATTGAAGCCTCTCTCTGGAAATCTGACATCTGGCTTTATTGTCAAAGAGGGGGATGTCAGGGAACCTTCTGTGTTTCAGGGGTTGAGAAGAACAACTTTTCCAACTCCTAAGGACAGATCCATGTAACAGAGAGATAGCTGTTTCGGCTTAGCAGGAGAGGCTGAGACTAGATTATCTCTGATGCATATGCCTGTGGTGTTGGATGCCTTGAGGGACATCTGTGACTCTGGGATATTCCAAAATGATCCTGGGCATCTTTAGCTAAGGTGAGCCATCCATCCTCCCTCCAAGATGCCCACCGTCCATGTGAGGACCATGGGGGCCAATGAAGGGACTTGGCCAGGAAGGATCATCATGACTGCAGTCTACGTGGGGCTTGTTAACAACCACACTGTGTAGTAGTCAGAATTAGAGGCAGAATTGCAGGCGCCAAAGCCAAGGTTTATCCTGATTGGACAGGAAATTCAGACCTATATCTCTACCAGGACTGGACACAAAAGGAAAATGCAGGTTACGGAAGAAAAATAAGATATATGGCCATTTTTGTCCTCAGAATTTTTGGAGTAATGTCGAGTTACACCAGAATCAAAACTTAGAGATTGGTCTGGGTATATATGACAGTACTGTTTCAATAACTACTGTAGAATTAGCCCCAAAATGACTCTACATTTCAGTTACAGCTGGATGATACCCTATCCCTAGGTTCCTGTTTCTGTCACTGTAGGTGAAGGCTTCATTCAATCAGTTCTTCAAGTCAGGAACGCTGGTGTCAGCAATCAAGCTCCTCTCCCAAAGCTAATTACCTCATTTATTCCATCACCAAATCTCCTCCCTGCCATCTGTAAATTATGTCTTAGAACTCTCTGTAGCAATCACACTCTTATTCAGCATATGTTCAAGTATTGGGTTCAAAACTGTTGTAAGGAAATGCAAAGGAAGGTGTCTGGCCTTCCTTTACATTTGGTTAGTTTTTATCAATGCTAACAATGGTTAGTTTTTATTAATTGAGAAAAGTCTAAAAGAAGATATTAAGTCTGAAAAGTAAACCTGAAAGCCAGAAGGGACAGGACTTCATGTGAGACAGTGGGCTATGTAGAGGTTCTTAACTGAAAAGTGGAGGAACTGTACAGAAGATGACAACCATGCTCTGCACAGGGGAAAGATTCTGACTACCAGAAGGTAGTAAACCCAGTGAAAAGAGCTACGCTTTTGTCAGAGGCATTTGAACCAGAGCAACTCCATCTTGAGTAGGGGCTAGGTAAAATGAGGCTGAGACCTACTGGCTTGCATTCCCAGATGGTTAAGGCATTCTAAGTCACAGGATGAGATGGGAAGTCAGCACAAGATGCAGGTCATAAAGAGCTTGCTGATAAAACAGGTTACCATAAAGAAAATGGCTGAAACCCACCAAAACCAAGATAGTGACGAGAGTGACCTCTGGTGGTCCTCACTGCTACACTCCCACTAGCCATGGCCGTTTACAAATGCCATGGCAACATCAAGAAGTTACCCTTATATGGTCTAAAAAGGGGAGGTATGAATCATCCATCCCTTGTTTAGCATACTGTCAAGAAATAATCATAAAAATGGGCAACCAGCAGCCCTAAGGGTGCTGATGAAGGGACTTGGCCAGGAAGGCCAAGTCTATGGAATAGCCATTATTTTATTCCTTTACTTTCCTAATAAACTTGTTTTCGCTTTATGGACTTGCCCTGAATCATTTCTTGCACGAGATCCAAGAACCCTCTCTTGGGGTCTGGATCAGGACCCCTTTCCTGTAACACTTTCATTTAATTGTGGATTAGGAGTTCCTGGACCCATTTGTCATGGTAGTAATTTTGTCTGAACAGTTTTAAGAGAAATTGCTTAGCAGCATTTCAATTTCAATTCAACATTTACTTAGTCTCCATGCTTCATGAACATCCTTGAAGATGTTAATGGAAAAAAAAAGAAGATGCCATGAAAGAAATTGGATAATTTAAAACAAAAATATTGATTTCAACCTGCATTATTAACAAGAATTTTACTATGATGACATCAACCTCTATCTTATCTTAGTGTCTACTCTGTGAAAACCATCATCTCCTTCTTACCTAGAGCTTGCATTTAAAGCATTGTTACAGTGGGTAACAGGGCAGGAGAGGGTCCCCTCCCCTCACCAGGAATGTCAGGTGTCCATCAGGTGTTGGTCAGGTAGTTGTTACGCTGTCTCTCTAAAATAATAATTGGTCACAGACGGCACCAGGGTGAGGCAGTCTCCCAATATAGAGAAACACCTGAAACTGGTGATCAGCAGCTTCCAGATAAGATCTCAGGAGCTGGATGAGTGTGCTCAAGCATGTCCACTAAGAGGCAAAATGACAGAGTTTCACTGGTAACACTCAACTGGTAAGGGAAAAAAGCCTCAAGTGAGCATGTGCCCAACTCCAGTAAACACACTGTGCATGCTCCCCTCCCAAGTGCCGGCAGGCCACCGTGCATGAGGACAGCCCACTCCCAGAGAAGAATCAGGGACGCAACCCCAGAAGCATGCCAACATATAAGAGCCCAAGTCAAAAGTCAAACCGTGCACTCGAGTCTCTCAAGTTGCCCGCTTGGCCCTCTTCCACGTGTACTTTACTTCCTTCCATTTCTGCTCTAAAACTTTTTAATAAACTTTCACTCCTGCTCTAAAACTTGCCTCAGTCTCTCACTCTGCCTTATGCCTCTCAGTTGAATTCTTTCTTCTGAGGAGGCAATAACTGAGGTTGCTGCAGATCCCTACAGATTCACTGCTGGAAACAATATCAATGTCTCTCTTTCTCTCTCTCCCTCTGGACCCCCATTCTTCCCTTCCTCCTCCACCCCTCAGATAAAATCCTTGAATTATCATCATCTTTACTAACAATGAGAAGTGTTTTCAGCAAATCCAGCCTCCCCTCCTTCCTCCTTTCCCTCTATTGTTGATGCCTCCACCTGCCCTTACTCTATCCCCTCCTCCTTACATTTTTACTCCTTCTGTCAAAACTATAGGTTGAGTCGGACCAACTCTTTCTTCAAAGTTTTACTTAATTCATAAGGCTTAATACGCTGATTTTCCTGAGGGTACTTGCCTTCTTACAGATGATAAAATCTTAAGCAAAAGGAACAAAGTTGTAATGGTAACTTTTCAATCATTGGAAAATTGATGGGATAGCCCTTGGGATCTCAGGGGAGTCTTCCCTAAGTCCCTAAAAATCAGCTCAATCTTCAGTTCCAATATTCAGGGCACTTCCTAGTTTTCTAATAGGTGCCTGCTGAAATTTCTTGGCCCTGACTTAGATCCTACCCATGGCTTTTTCCTGGATGGTGTTTTCTCATCAGAACCAGAGCTGCTGGTCCCCGAGACTCTGCGGTGGTAGCAGTATTTCCCCTGGAATACATACACACACACACACACACACACACACACACACACAGAGAGAGAGAGAGAGAGAGAGAGAGAGAGAGAGAGAGAGAGAGAGAGAGAGAGATGGGGGCATACAACGCTTTAATGTCTTGAAGACTTGGGAAAGAAGGAGTTAAAAGTCCTAAGTGCCCATTACAGCTCAGCTAATGGGTCTTAACAGAAACCTGAGCAGGAGACCAACCACCTGCATTCAGACTGACCACTTTTCTGTGGAATCCTGGGTGGTCTGCCTAAGCAGGTTTCCCCCCTGCCCTGGGGGCCTGTGGCACAGAGAAGAATCCAGTTCTATACTGAACAGAAGAATGATTAATAGTGCTTCCTGCCCTCAGGGCAAGGCGAGGTGGGCAGCAGGGTGCTGGAAGAAAAGCAAACAGCTGGATATTAGACTGCAATGTGGATAAAAAACACTTATATTTTAGATTCCATATCATTCTGGTGCTTGAGAAACGAAATCGAAGCCTTCTCTTGACTAGAAGGGCAACAAGTAAGTTGCTGTGCCATTTTTATTATATTTTTGTGGTTTTGTTCACTTATCAGACTTTTAAAAAACTCAGTATCATTGTCTTCTCTATTTTCTGAAAACGTAGAGTAACTATTTCATAGCACACGTATACTTTGAAGGAAAAGAGAATTCCATGTGTGGGCCCTTGAACTGGATGCATATTTTATTTATATGCAGAATATATATACATGTATGCAGATATACAACATATAGATTAGGAAACAGTCATGAATTCATACTCTCAGGTGAATCTGCACAGCCCTGTTTCTCAACGTAGGGGTTTGGAATGGTTTGAAGTGTAACAACAGTGTCAGCTCTGTGGGAGAGACTGAGGGGGTGGAGAGAGGTGGAGGCCTTGGTGAGTGAGACGCAAAGTCATTTAGTTCCTCCTCTGGTGCCCTCCCACGAGTCAAGGTTGCTTGTGACATTACAGTTGGCAGTTTAAGTAACTGTAAAATAAAACAGATGAGAAACAAAGTTGACATCCCAGAAGAAAAATTATACTGGAAATCAAATGTAAGCATACAGAGAACTCTCAATATATACAGAGAGTACATGTGTATGTGTGAGTGTGCTGATCATCTCTGCATATTTGTACATACACATGCACACAGGAAACACGCAGAGGAGCCAGTTTATTCTTAAAAGAGTACGTACTTGGGAGACAATTCCTGGGTTCAAACCTGGTTCTACTGCTGCTACCTGGCTAGTGAAGTAATTAGGCAATCCATGTCAACTCTAAATCTCCACTTATTTACACATCAATAAAATGAAGGAGTTAGATATCCTCGTGGTCCCTTACAACTTTAAGATACTAAACATCTGTGTACAGGAGGTCATTATTAAACAGCCTGGGCCGGGCCCGGTGACTCACGCCTGTAATACCAGCACTTTGGGAGGCTGAGGCAGGCGGATCATAAGTTCAGGAGATCGAGACCATCCTGGTTAACGCGGTGAAACCCCATCTCTACTAAAAATACAAAAAATTAGCCGGGTGTGGTGGCGGGCGCCTGTAGTCCCAGCTACTCAGGAGGTTGAGGCAGGAGAATGGCTTGAACCAGGGAGGTGGAGCTTGCAGTGAGCAGAGATCATGCCACTGCACTCCAGTCTGGGCGACAGAGTGAGACTCTGTCTCAATAAATAAATAAATAAACAAACAAACAAATAAATAAATATAAAAATAAAATGAACAGCCCGTAGAAACTTTCCCCCTTTCACCTGACTCCTAACCCCATCTCTGTATGCTCAGCTGCAGATGAACATGGTGCACACTGGGGCTCATGGAGGCTGCACAGCTGTGTCTAGAAGAGATTGGAATGTGGTGAGTCAAAAGGAGCCACCCACATGGAGTGTAGAAGCCCTGTGACCACCATGACAAAGTACAGGCCTTGTCCCTTGGGAGAGTCCTCTTGGGGCACATGGTAGGTTGGGGAGAAGGACCTTTCTCCTGCATAACTCAAAAGTGGTGGTGAAAAGCATAGCCCTTAAAATCTTACGGGTTCATGTTTAGGTCCCAGCAATACCAGACACTAGCCATGTATCCTTGGGCCAATTAGTGTGTTATGCTAATCTCAGTTTTCCTACCTGAAAAATGAAGATCATAATGCCCATCTCAGCAATCTCTCTTAAGGCTTAAATAATATTTTTAAACGGTGCCCAGATGGTGTGTGTATGTGTTTCACTTTGCATATCTATATGTATATTTTACATATTACATGATTAACTCTCTGATAAGCTTGATTTATGGATATTTATGGAAAAAAACTATTGTTATTTGGCAGTGAGAAAATAGAAATTAACTGTTCGTGAAGGACAGGGATTTCATTTTCTAAAAAAAAAAAAAAGAGGAAAAGAGGATTTGGAAATCAGAAAAAACATATATGATGACAAGAAAGGAATAGGGAAGTGGACACTGTCTTTTAGATACATGGTCAACCACTGAGGGTTGCTCCATGGAACTTCCTTGTTTATGTCATGTTGACTGCTAACAACATGGAGGGGGCTTGAAGATGCCCCCTCCACCCATGATCACAATGATGAAGTCTCAGAGATGAAGCACTCCATTTATGCATTCATGCGTTTGCTAAATACTTCCTTATGATTTCTTCAGAATGAAAGCTCCAGGAGAGCAGGGGTCATGCCTGTCTAATCCAGTGCTAGGTCCCAAAAGCCTAGAACAATGACCAGCATGTGGTAGGTACTCAAAACTACTATACTATAGACTTCTTATGTACTTGTTCTGTTAATTATCTCCTGTTTGTCTCTTCCTGCTAAGATGTAAGCACCACAGGCAGTGAACGTTGTTTTGTTTACTGCTGTGCCCCCATGTGCCTAGAACAGTGCCTAGCACATTATGGGTACTCCATAAATATTTTCAGAATGGTGACTGAAAGAAGTAGGGAGAACAATTTAGAAATATTTAAAGTCTCCATAATCTAGGCTGCTCAAGGAGCTTCTTAACCTTTAGTTTCCAAGGGAGGTTTCAAGGAAAATGGCTTCCACTGCCCCTTAAACACAGAGCATTCAGCTAAATAACCAGACCTTTCAGGAGTTTCTGAGAAGATGAAGACAAGGGAAAAAATTCAGTTCTATATCCAAGGTTGCAGAGGCTGTTCCACATTCATCCAAACTCACGCTCTCCTACACTGGTTTGTCAAATTCTTTATTTAAATATCTCATTATCTAAGACAATTTTGTACTTACTGTCATGAAGGCTTATGAAACCTGCAAACCTGTCTTGCTGGAATAGGTACAATTTAAGCCAGTGATTGTTCAAGAGAGAAAGGAAAGGTGAAGAATGGCACCATTGTGAAGATTAGAGCAGGAAGGTAGACAGCCCTGGGAGCTAACCTCTGTTCTCCTGGGTGTTTGTTTAGGCTCCTCAGACAATGCATGTAACCTAAAGAAAGAGGGAGGAAAATTGTAAGTCTTCATGTATAATTTTTGTTGTTATATCTAAACTGATAGTTGAGGGCTAGGCGCTGAAACAATATTTTATAGAAGTATCATGTTGAAGTTTTTGCAGGTTTCAAAATATTTAAATATGTAAATTTCAATGGAGAGATGTTCAGATTTTTTGATAGTCTAATGATTTTAAGCATCTCATTTCTAGTCACACACTGACAAAAGATGTTCAGATTGCAGTGTGAGATGGTTTCTATGGTTACAGTTGTTTCCTAGCATTTTAGTGACATCTTTTGTGAGCATTGGCTGCTTCACTTATTTGTCACTAATGTATGTGTAGAACTATAGTTAATAGCCTTGGGCGGACAAAATTTTTTTTTCTGAATGGCTGTATTGTTTTTTAGCAGCATTTTTCAATAAGGTGACAATGCATTAGAATACTAATAGTATGTATGGTATTTTAAGATGTCAAGTTTTCAATAAAATGATAATGAAAATTTTGCATTTCATTTAATAGTTAAATATTCATGAATTTTCACAGCATGATGAACTGAGTGAAAAATAAAGAAACTGTATAATGTATAATACTAAACATCATAAATTAAGTTTCTTTTCATAGAAGCTATTCAAGAGTGTTTAATATATGGTTCTTCGTGGATTTAGACCAATCTGAGCTAAATTAAAGGCATCTAAAAAGGAAACTTGTTTAAACCAATTTAACATATTTTAACACAGCATGTTTATAATGTAACAGTATAAAAGAAAATGACACATTACAAACAATATATATATTATATAAAAATTATGATGACTAAGTAGGGGATGTAGTCACCAGGCAAGAGTATTTTGAAGAAAATAATTGTGAAATAGGAGAGGGAGGGATGCATGGGAGAGAGACAGGTGACATAACCATGAGTAACAGAATGAAAATAAGCAGTAAAAATTGAGAATCTAAGTTTTGACCAATGGTGATCTGTTCCAGGTATTGCGCTAATATCTGGAGAATCTAGGGGTGACAACCATCTCTTCCTTCTGGTCCTGGACTGATCCAGCCCTAAAGCAAATGTTTAGAGTAAGAATAAAATTATTATCCAATATTAGAGATTAAAATACTTTTCTTCCAAATTCAAAATGTGAGTCAATTCTTTGTAATAAATCATGTCTATATATTCTATTGGTTTTGAATCTCTGTAAAGAAGAGATTATTTTATGTGGGTATTCTGTTTCATTAATCACATATCTGCTTATATGTATCCAAGATATGTGCTTATTTCTTTTTTGTTGTCGTTTGTTTTTTGTTTTGTTTTGAGACCGAGTCTCACTCTGTCACCCAGGCTGGAGTACAGTGGTGCAATCTTGGCTCACTGCAGCTTCTGCCTCCCAGGTTCAAGTGATTCTCATGTCTCAGCCTCCTGAGCAGCTAGGATTATAGGCATGTGCCACTACACCCAGCTAATTTTCTTTTTTTTTTTTTTTCAGTAAAAACGGGGTTTCACCATGTTGGCCAGGCTGGTCCTGACCTCCAATGATCTACCTGCCTTGACCTCCCAAAGTGCTGAGATCACAAGCATGATCCACTGTACCTGGAGGATATGTGCTTGTTTCTATTTAAGGTATGCAGAGAAGAACAAACACAGAGAATTATAAGTAAAGCAAACAGTCTTAGAAAAAAATAAGGATTGTGCCAAAAAGAGGAAAAATTGTCTGTCATGAGTAATCAAATATTTTAAGTAGAAAGAAGATTTAACAATGTTTCCTAATGATAAATTACCCAAGTGTCCTAAAAACAAAAATTCAATGTGTATTTTATTTCATATCTAGTGGTCGAAACCTCTACATTGCCAGACTATAATAAAACTCTACTATAACACTTCTTTTAAAAGGACAATTTGTTGTCTGGCAGCAGCATCCACTTCAACAACTTGTTACAAGGATGCATCTGTGATATTTGGAGATTACTGTGTATGGAGTTGAGCTACCAGAGAGAAAGTGACTAATGAAATTCTAATTACTAATTGCTGTGATGTGGAAGACTGAGAAAGGAACCATTACTGGAATCTTTATCAGAGAGATATTGTCATTCACTGAATATCCCACAACCTCTTCTGCCAACCTCCTGGCTGAAAACTGTTCGACTATACTCTGCTGACTGGCTAGGTATTCCACTGACCCATCCTGTTGACTGTTAAATGGGATTGGGAGAACCCTAAAACCAACACACAGAAGATAGACTTGGCTTCTATTGATGGGCAAATTAATAATAGAGCCAAAGTAAAGTAGAAAATCATAGCCTAACGGATGACATTGATCTATCCAAGAATGTGGACTTAGGCAAAACTTTAAATTCCTCCAGGTTATAAGCATTATCACCTATTATTCTGCCCATATTGGTGATTAATTTGGTATTACCCCTCTTCCATAGGTATTATGGTCACTAATATCTTTAATGCCTAACGTATATGTGTGATGATACAGATTCATAAATGTAGATGAGAATCAAAGATACTTATTTAAGAAATTTTTATACATTTGAATGTTATTGCAAACCCTACTGTTTAACCAATTTAGTATTATCTTTGATTTTTGCTAAGCAGGCAATCATTTTATGTACTAAGGAATTAACCAATGAAAAGAGTATAATCAACAAAAGTAAAACATGAAAATTTCACATATTTCCTTAATTTTAATAGACTGCCCAAACCCAGTCAATTTTAACATACTAATTTTTATTTATTAAATATCAACTAGATAAATTTTGTCATTCAGTGTCCTGGCTCTAACACTTACTAGCTGTATAACCTATTGGAGGCAACCTCACTTTTCATACTTCAGTTTCTTCATTTATAAATGGAGTAATTGGAATACCTACCTTATAAAATGTTGTGTAGACTAAGTTATATATATATATATATAATATGTGTGTGTGTATATATATATAAAACACAGCACTAAGCTTGTCAAATAATAAGTACACAATAAATACTAGCTATCTTTATCATCATTGATTTAATGGCAATTTAAAGGCAGCTAAATATAGGACCAGTAGAGAGGTGATGGGTGAGACATGGTAAAGACTTTCTTAGTCCAAATGTCATTAAAGTAAATATAGGTGCTCTAATGGTGAATATAGGTACTCACTATATTCTAATAGTGAATATAGATATTCTAATGAGGTATCTTAAATTGGATAAGATGCATTCTGGACTAGAAGTTAGAAGAGCAAACTGTCTAACTCTCTAGTTATCAACTCCCCTATTCATGAAAGTAGATTGGCATTACTGATCTCTTTCTGGTCTAAATTGTGGCTATTTTATGCTTTTATAAAATCGGATGCTTAAAAAAAGAATTGATAACACAAAAGGACAAATATTGTATGATTTCACTTATGTGAAGTACCTAGTCAAATTAATAGACAGAAAGTAGAGTAGGGTTATCAAAGGTGGAGGGAGCAGGTAATGGGGAGTTACTGTTCAGTGGGTATAGAGTTTCAGTTTGGGAAGATGAAACTGTTCTGGAGATTTATAGTGATTATGGTTGCACAACAATGTCAATGTACTTGATGTCACAAAATCGTACACTTAAAATAGTTAAAATGGTAAATTTTGTGCTATGCATATTTTCCCCAATTAAAAAAATATGTATAAATGGCCAATAAGCATTTGGGAAAAAATGAAAAAATTTATAGAGTTAATCCAATATTAGGGTAAAAAATACCCTTGTGCATAATTTTGGACACCAAGTCAAATAATATATTGTAACTTTTAGTCTTAATTTACATGATGCCCAAAATTTTAAGACTTTTATTTTCAGTATTGTTTTTATCAAAAAGTCTCATATTAATTTTAGATAAACTCTTGTTTTCAGACTTGGGAACCAGTTACATCACATCACTAAATATTGGCTATCTTTATAGCTAAGCGTTCACTTCAGTGCCTCAGGAAGTCCAATGAAACCACCGTGATCAGCACTCCTATCTTCTTTTTTAGAATACATCCATGTCTTGTATCAGAATAAGTGAAGAGAACCTTATCAAGACAAACCATGGCTAATGCATTCTCCTTTATGCATTTCTGGGCTAATGACCAGCCCCATTAAATATCACCCCAAAGGGATTGGCAGTGCTACTGAGTGGGAAAAAGAAGACATTTTCCTCCTGCATAAGCACAGCCAATACAAACATCACCAAGACGAGGGCTGCTTTGCCATTTTCTTCCACATTCTGAGGTGTTCCTTTCTCGTCTCAGGAGGTAGGAACTAATAACCTGTCCACAGAGACTCCAAACAAGCAAATGTTCTTTGTTATTAGCTAGAATTAGGCTAACAGCAAATTTGATCTTTGGTTTTGAGACCTTACCTCTTTACCCAAAAGTTAACTCTGATTTCAAATAGCTCCACTTCTCCGTTTTGTCAAGACGCAGCAACAATCTACCACCACCACTGTTATTATGGCATTTCAATCACCTCGTTTCATTGCTATTTGAGAAAACACTTTGTTGAAACCCAAAGGAAAATCTGCCACGTTTCCATTCAGACATATGGCAGAAAAAAACCTTAATAACCAGTAATCAGAGTCGGCCTTCTTTGGGTGGAATCTGCTGCGGACAAAACAATTTATGCTGCGTTGAATGAAAATAGTTCATCGATGTTATTCTCCAAGAGATACTAAAATAACTCCTTCTCATCTGATATCCCAAAACTAGGGGAGAAAGAGTTCAGATAATGTTGGGATCGATAAAGTCACAAAAGCAGAGTCATGTAGGAAATACATCTCGAAATTACTGTCTTGCTCTTTTTATCACAGAACCAGCCAAAGGCCATTATAAAGGGTAGTATTACAACAAGTTTTAGTTTAGAGAATCATCGAAATTAAAGATAACAAAGATATAATATATATCTGCCTAGATAGTGATTGCAATGATCAACAATATGAAGTGTTTTTTTCTTTCAGAAAATAGACCTCTGATTATTCCCCATGGCTTAAATAATTCAGAATAGTGAACCATCAAAACTTGTCTTTTAATATATTTTGAACTAACATTTGAATATGAATATATAGTTTCTAGAAAATTAGCTTAAGCAATTAATGAGGACTCATTAAAGTCCAAACTAGGTGAAATGGAGAAATACCCTCTTTCTTCATTATGTATCAGACCTCATAATCTTCCATTCTCAGAATAGCCTCTCTTTCTGCCCATGCCTTATCACCCCCTCATACAAAGTGCCCCTCTATCAAACTTTTCCAGATATACAGAGGGTATGTGTTTCAATATGAAAGGTTTTCTCTGGATGCACAAATAGTGGGAGTTCTTATGTCAACAAAGCAAAAAGTGGGTAATAGTTGCTTCCACTGACAATAGAGTATATCAGTATTTCCCAAACTTGGTTACACATTAGAATGATCCAGAAAGCTCTTAAAAACTTGATGCTCAGGTTATATTCTACAGCAACTAAATCAAAATTTCTCTAAGTAGAATCCAAACAACAGTATTTTTTAAAGATCCCCAGGTAATTCCAGAGTGCAACCAAGTTTGTTATTAATTATATGCCAATAAATTATCTCTTCATCGAAATAATCAACAATTGGCATTGTTTTGATTTCTTAGCATTATTAACTCAATGCCATACTATGGCCCCACTAAACATTTTCTCATTACATATTTTATCTTTATGGTTTTATTTCTGCTACCATGTTTTATGACAGGGCCAGCATGGACTCTACCCACTATGTAGAGTATTCAAGGTGCCCCCTACCGGCCAAGGGATTTATTTTTCCAGGAGGTTGTATGTTTTAAATGTTTAGTTTTCTAATATGGTTTGGGTTCTAGTATATGAGAGAGGAAGACCCAAACCACACCAATTGTAACATTTTATGTTTCTTTTCAGACTCCAAAAACTTCACTACTACATGGAAATGCTGCACTTAACCTTTATTTTGCATCTTCCATTTTCTAGCTCATGCAAATGTCTGTCATTCAAAACTCTTCTTCCCCATATTTCCATTAATGATTTATGTCAATATAACATTTTAACATCTATTTCCAGCGCCCATTAACTTTTGTAAGAAAATTAATTTTTATATTTCAATTAGAAAATTTTAAAACTACCAGATAATCCACACTTGTTTTGACCATATTCCCCAGAATACTGCTTAAATAGCCAGTTTATTTTGCTTAAAGGCACCTGTGCCTTCTAATATATGTATGCTCAACCATTCTGGTTCCTTCTGTCAAGCTCTTTGATCTATGATTTGTTTAGAAACAGTGAATTTTATTAAAAATATTTTTGCCTTATTGAACTAGATGGCTTTATTACTTGAATATCTCTTTCTCTACTTTCTCTTAAAATGAACATATTCACAAATAAGAATAGAAACAAAAGGAAAATTAAATACCTCCCTTCGAAAATTTCTTTGGTATAATGAGAGCTAATCAACAACAGATATTAATTTAAAAAATATATTAAGCCAACTGAGTTAATTCTTGTTCATGTTATAATTTCTGAGCACAATGCTTAAAGTCTCCTTAAGAGATGGACTACTCCTTGACACTGAGAATATTATAGTTTTAAAGTCATCGTATGATGCCTTATTTCATGAACCTGAGAAGCTTGTTCCCACCAACTTTCTCTTGCAAAATGAAGGTGCTCTTCTTGAGTTTGTCTCAGGAAAGTTTGAGGGAACAGCAAGCAGGACAAGAAAGGTCTTAGAAAGAAAGAGAAGGGCAAGAAAATAACAGTAACAGAAACAGAAACATATGGCTACGTTTTCAGAAGGCTTCAGTACTAGGTGACTTACATAACTTACCATGAATCTAATTTAAGTTAACAATAAGTCAAGTATTTGCTAAAGGTCAACTATATGCCCAGAACTGGGCAAGGCATTAAAAAGGATGAAGAAGAAAAGGAGGCCAAGAATTGCCCCTAGGATTTGTGATCTGATTGACAGGGCAAGATGCTATTGATTATAAAACACACTGTTATTTTTTGGAACACTAAGAAAAACGAGCAACTAATTATATTTTGCACACCATCATGTATGTCAAGATACATTTCAGGATTCAGAGATACTAAAATGCAAAAGAAAGAAAAGAGTCTTATCCTGGGATCACCATCTTTATATCAATGCAAAAGAGTACATATGTGAAACAACTAGGAAATAACACACAATAGTGCTAAATCCAGGAGAGGCTGTATACACGGTGATGTGGCAGAGGGCTGCTGCAACAGATACCCAATGCAGCTACCTGGATGGTTTGCAGACTGACAAAAGACAAATGGGCAGAGTTAAAAGTTCTTGTAATGTCCCTGAAGTTTCATGTAATGTCAAGGTGGCAAATTCCTTCTTATTCACATTTATGAGAAAGGTACATTAAATACTACACCCATATCTGACCAACTGTTACATCCTTCTCATCCTACACCCAAAATATCTTTCTCATCCATCCCATCTTCTCCTTTCACACTTGCCACTACCTTATTTCTTTTCACTATTATCTCTACCAAATCTCTCTAGGCACTATCTAGATTGGTCATTCTCATCCACAGCTCTGAGCACGGTGATCCCAAGATTGTGATGATGTCAAGTGTGGCTAATCAGTAATGATGAACTACTTAGCTTGGCATTCAAGGCCTCACAATGTCAGACTCATATATATCTTGTCTTCTATTTTTCCACTGCAATAGAAATTTTCTTAACACATTTCTATTTAATTGACTCATCAGATCAATGTTCTCCATTCCTTCTGTAAAACATAGCTTCTGTGAAACACGGCTGATGAAACACTCAGGACTAGCAAGTTATACAGTATGCCTGTGCCCTTCTCCCACCAATTAGTTTATGCTTGCCTAAACCTATTAATGCCAATCTTACTTGTTCTTGCAATTATATGATTTAATTAAATATAAAAACTGATAAAACATGAGTATAGAAAAAATTGTTTGTATGAAAACTAAGTTATATGCTTGATTTTCTTTTTTAAAAGCCAATAAAATGATGGCAAATTAGAAATGGGCAGGACAACTGTAACAGATTGAGCAAATAAATCGTAAAACTCCAGAAGGATACCACACTCAGATTATTCTCATCTCCCACTTTTGCTCCACTTTAAACAAACCAAATTAGTTTATAGGAAACCAGTCATAAAATGGTGTTTTATAAGTAAATATTCCAACCAGCAGACTCATTTTTCAAGAAAATGATTTGCTTCCTCAACAAAAGATTGGCAAATAAATATATGCTTGCTCATTTTATGTTAAAATAAAATATCTATGTGTTGTTTCTTAATGATTCCCCCACTTTAACTAAGTTTTCAATTTACAGACTAGCTGTCAGTCCCAATTCAATACATAAAGAATGGTTCTGGTTCTATCCTGGACGCCAATCAAACTTTAACCCCTGAGCCTACACTATTTCTTCTTCATGAAATGAACTCTTCCCACATCTCATACTAATCCTCAAGCATCTGAGCAAATGTCCTATCTCTATGAGATGTTCCCAAAAGCTTGCCTGCCAGAAACTAGAGTCACCTGAAGTTTCTAATATTAGGCTTACCATTTCTTGTGAGACCCTAATCCAATGCAATAACCTCTAAGCCTCGATTTCTTCATCTGTAAAATGGGTTGTTGAAGGATGTAATGTTTATAAGACTAAGCACAATGCCCATAATGTAGGTGGATTCAAAAAACAAAACACACCATTCTCCATCCACGTATTCTTCCTTTGAAGGATTATAGACCTTTGCTCTTCTCTCATGATGTTTCTCATTTTCTATCTTGTATTTTCACAGGTTCAGAATATGCCTTTTGCCCTCCATTCGACTACATATTCCTTGACTGCTCAACTGTGCAGCCAATACTTTTTTGCTATCCCTTAATTTACTTTTAAATAAATAAATGATTACATGAAAGGGTGAATGAGTGTTGAACTTTTGTTCTGGTCAGAAAAATAAATAGAGTCCTGGCAAAAGAATAAGGAAAGAGAAACAATTTAGAATGTGTTATACGATCTACATTTCACTTTCTACAAAACTTTACTCAATAGAAAAGACAAGAAACTTAATTATGACAGCTTAAAGGTGGGATGCCTCTATATCCTTCATCTTATTGTTTTTGTGTTGGATTTTGCCTTTTCCTAAAAATGTTGATGGGCTAGATTACCACCTGACAGCAGGACCTTAGGCAGCCAGAGAATTCCATTCTTTGCAATGCAACCATTCTTTAGGAAAATAGAGAAAAAGAAAACTTTTGCCTTCCCTAGCCCTAGCCCCACCACCGAGGAATGAAATTCTGCATTCTTTTTAGTTGACAATTGACTGGAGCATTTTGAAAATAAGTGCCAGCCCTCGATGAGGTGTAAAATACTGACTGTATTAGCTAGTTATTTAGGGAGATGTGAAGATACTCTTGCCAACATACATTCAGTTTAGGCTTTGGATGCCTTGCATGATCTCCCAGGCAGCATTTGTTTGAAATTGTTAGAATGTAATTTAAAAGTCTTCACATTTGCTTTTTTGTTCTTATTTTTTAAAGCATCAATAACTCTTTAGAGAAGATACTCTAGAGTTAATATTTATATATGTGTGTTTATATATACATATATAAAGTATGAAAAAATATTTTTATCATGCTTTTCTATTATTTGGCTCTCTTCTGATATTTGTCCTTGAACTTAAACTTTCTCAACCTGAGAATATGGAAAATGGAACTATAGTGTTATTTTAGCAGAGATGACGTTTTCAGGTCCATGCCCTTGGGCTAACTATATGGATCCATGTATAGTTTTATATTCACAGTGTACAAGGTTGGTAGGAGCAGTGAAATGTCTTGTTATCCCCCTACCATGTGAAGCACGTGACAGAATTTACTTAAGTCATATGTGACTAAGGCTCCCTCTTCAACTAGGGAATAAGACTATATCCTTTGATAAAGCCCATTTCATATTGTTACAAATTAATATTCATAATAGTAACAATAGCTTATATTTGGGTATGTATGAAACATTCATGCTTTTACTGTCTAGTGGAAAGTTCAGATATGTCTGGGCATGTTTAGCAAACGAGTGGGTTTGGCTTAACTAGGGCATTGTCATTAATTGCCCAAGTTATGTACTTTAGAGTTCTAGGGGAGCCATTCATATGAACCATTTCATTATGACTTTTTCTAAGACAATGATTAGTTTCAGACGGAGTTCAAGCACATTTGGCGAACTTAATTGAGTACGGGAGGAAGAAAAGAGGACACTGAAGAAAACTCATTCTAAAAGGGAAAGAAGCCAAATAATGAACACAGTCAACAGCTCTAGGGAGCGGTGGCTGACCAAACCTATTGCAACTCAGCCATGCTGGTGACTTGGGAGAAAGTCACTGTGTATAAACCTGAAAGTTATGCCACTCGATTCAGTATCTGAGAGAGTCAAACAACGTGCCAGTGGGTTTTCCCTAATAGTGTTGAGAGGAGAAAGCCTCTGACATCTCACTTCAGTGAAGACTTCTGAATTTTTATGGCCCCAGGAGGACTCAGCATAAATAGCTGAGCCCATCAGCAGGGAATCCTAATCTAGAGGGAAACACAGGACCTGGGTAGACAGAAACATCCGCAGAAGGGGCAACAACTTCAGGAAGGGCAACAATATCATCAGAGGTCCGGGTGTAAGGGTCACAAGAAAGACCATAAACACCAAACTGGGATCCAGGCTGATTCACAAGCAAATGAGACTTTCCCCTGGAGACTCCGAGAAATGCTTGGAAGAAAGGAAATTTGCAAAGCATTGTAATTCCTATGTGAGAAGAAAATGAGGCCCCCAAATGTAAGTGACTTTCTCAAGGTCATCTGGGTAGATAAATCAGGATTAGAGGTCATTGAAGATTTCATAGTCATGCATGACCATGAATAGTCGGTGAAACCATGACTCTGAATTACAGGCCAACATCCAATTGAAAATTGGAAGAGAGGATCACCCCTGAGAATATGCCACAATGTTATCAACATTATAAGACTAGTCTGAGAATTACTTAATAGTCGTGAGCTTTGAGACATCAATAAACAAGAACAAAATATAAACATACATCTTGTCACGATACAATTATTTCATTAAAAGATCTTTTTGCTATGGTAATGACTAAATACTGTTAGATGTAGGTAGCCCACCAATAATCCACCTTACCCTAAAGTTGTAGGTCTTAGACAACAGTGTTGAAAGGGAAGTTTTGGAACTTTTCTTTTCAATACAATCAAAAGTCAGTTATTTTATTTTCCATAGAAATAACAGAATTTTAATTTGTATATCATTTTAAAGTTTTCTTGATCCATATATATATATATAACCATCACACTCAGAATTAAAGTACCCCTCCTTTGATCTCTGATCTTATTTTTTTTTAACTTTTATTTTAGGTTTAGGGGCACATATGCAGGTTTGTTATATAGGTAAACTGCATGTCCCAGGGAGAGGTTGGTGTACAGATTATTTTGTCACTCAGGAAATAAGCATGGTACCTGATAGGTGGTTTTTTGATCTATTCCCTTCTCCCACCCTCCACTGTCAAGTAATCCTCAGTCTCTGTTGTTCTCTTCTTTATGTTTGTGTCTTCTCGTTATTTAGCTCCCACTTGTGAGTGAGAATATGCAGCATTTGCTTTTCTGTTCCTGCATTAGTTTGCTTCAGATAATGGCCCCCAGCTTCATCCATGTTGCTGCAAAGGACATGATCTTATTCTTTTTTATGGCTGCATAGTATTCCATGGTGTATATGTATTACATTTACTTTATCCAATCTACCATTGATGGACATTTAGATTGATTCCATGTCTTAGCTATTGTGAATAATGCTGCAATGAACATACACGTGCATGTGGCTTTATGATACAATGATTTATATCCCTTGGGTATATACCTAATAATAGGATCACTGGGTCAAATGGTAATTCTGTTTTAAGTTCTTTGAGAAACCCCCACACGCTTTGCATAATGACTGAACTAATTTACATTCCCACCAGCAGTGTACAAGCATTCCCGTTTCTACCCAACTTTACCAGGATCTGTAATTTTTTGACTTTTTAATAATAGTCATTCTTACTGGTGTGAGATGGTATTTCATTATGATTTTGATTTGCATTTCTCTAATGATTAGTGTTGTTATTTTTTCATATGCTTGTTGGCTGTGTGTATGTCTTCTTTAGAAAAGTGTCTATTCATGTTCTTTGCCCACTTTTTAATGGGGTTGTTAGGTTTTTTGCTGGCAAATTCATTTGAGTCTCTTACAGATTCTGGATATTAGACCTTTTTCAGATGCATAGTTTGAAAATATTTTCTCCCATTCTGTAGGTTGTCTGTTTACTCCGTTGATAGTTTATTTTGCTGTGCAGACACTCTTTAGATTAATTAGATCCCATTTGTCAGTTTTTTGTTTTGTTTTGTTGCTTTTGGCATCTTTGTCATGAAATATTTGCCAGGTACTATGTCCTAGGATGTCTTCCAGTGCTTTTATAGTTTTAGTTTTTGCATTTAGGTCTTTAAAAATATCAAATTGATTTTTGTGTTTGGTATAAGCAATGGGCCCAGTTTCAATCTTCTGCATATGGCTATCCAGTTACCACAGCACCATTTGTTGAATGGGGAGTCCTTTCTCCATTCCTTGTTTTTGTCAATTTTGTCGAAGATGTGACGGTTACCGGTGTGGGGCATTATTTCTGGGCACTCTGTTCTGTTCCATTGGCCTATGTATTGGTTTTTGTACCAGTACCATGCTGTTTTGGTGACTACAGCCTTGTAGTATAGTTTGAAGTCAGGTAATATGATGTCTCCAGCTTTGTTCTTATTTCTTAGGATTGCCTTGGCTACTCAGGCTCTTCTTTTTATTCCATGTGAATTTTAAAATAGTTTTTTCTGCTTCTGTGAAGAATGTTATCTGTAATTTGATAGGAATAACATCAAATCTGTGCTTTGGGCAGTATAACCATTTTAACAATATTGATTCTTCCTGTGCCATGAGCATTGAATGTTTTTCTATTGGTATCATCTCTGATTTATTTGAGCAATGTTTTGTAATTCTCACTATAGAGATCCTTCATCTTCCTGATTAGCTGTATTCCTAGGTATTTGTGTGTGTGTGTGGTCATTGTGAATGGGATAGCATTCTTGATTTGGCTCTCAGCTTGACTGTTGTTGGTGTACAGGAATGCTACTGATTTTTGTACATTAATTTTATATCCTGAAACAAAATTTGTTGAAGTTGTTTATCAGTTCAAGGAGCTTTTGGGCAGAGACTATCGGGTTTTCTAGCTATAGAATAATGTTGTCTGCAAACAGGGATAGTTTGACTTTCTCTTTTCCTGTTTGGAATGACTTTTATTTATTTCTCTTGTCTGCTCTGGACAGGATTTCCAATAGTATGTTAAACAGGAGTGGTGAGAGAGAGCATCCTTGTCTTATTCCAGTTTTTAAGGGGAATGCTTCCAGCTTTTGCCCATTCAGTATGATATTGGCCATGGGTTTGTCCTAGATGGTCATTATTATTTTGAAGCATGTTACTTTAATGCCTAGTTTGTTGAGGGTTTTTAACATGAAGGGATGTTGAATTTTATCAGAAGCCTTTTCTGCATGTATTGAGATAATCATGTGATTTTTGTTTTTAGTTCTGTTTATGTGATGAATCACATTTATTGATTGGCATATGTTGAACCAACCTTGCATACAAGGGATAAAGCCTACTTGATCTTGGTGGATTAGTTTTTTGATGTGCTGCTGGATTTGGTTTGTTGGTATTTTGTTGGGTTTTTTGGCATCTATGTTCATCAAGGATAATGGCCTGAAGTTTTTTGCTGTTGTTGTATCTTTCACAGGTTTTGGTATCAGGATGATGCTGGCCTCATAGAGTGAGTTAAGGAGGAGTCCCTCCTCAACTTTTTGGAATAACTTCAGTAGGAATGGTACCAACTCTTCTTTATGCATATGGTAAAATTTAGCCACAAATCCATCTAGTCCTGGGGATTTTTTTGGTTGGTAGCCTTCTTATTATTTTACTGCTCTATTCAGGGATTCAATTTTTTCTTGGTTCAATCTTGGGAGATTACATGTGTCCAGTAATTTATCCATTTCTTCTAGGCTTTCTAGCTAGTGTGCATAGAGGTATTCATATTAGTCTCCTTTCTTATTTCTTATTGTGTTTATTTGGACCTTCTCCCTTTTTTCTTTATTAGCTGAGCCAGCAGTCTAACTATCTTATTAATTTTTTCAAAAAACCAACTCCTAGATATGTTGACTTTTGTGTGGTTTTTAATGTCTCAATTTCCTTCAGCTCAACTTTGATTTTGGTTATTTCTTGTCTTCTGCTAGTTTTGGGGGTTGGCTTGCTCTTGCTTCCCTAATTTCTCCAGTTGTGATGTTAAGTTGTTAATTTAAGATCTCTCTAACTTTTTTATGTGGGTGTTTAGTACTATAAAGTTCCCTCTTAACACTGCCTTAGCTGTGTCCCAGAGATTCTGTATGTTGTATCTTTGTTTGGAACTATTTTTAATACCCTTCAGTGCAATCTGCTGGAATGACTAATAGCTTCAAGTAGTTCCAATGTCTGAAAGTTTTGAAACCTAATATTGCTACATATGCCTTTTACTATTTTCTTACAACTGCATGAGCTTTGAAACTGAAAGACCTGGGAGGGAATCTCAGCTTGACACTTACTCATTGTGTGGCCTTGGGTCAGTCATTGAGAGTCTCTTCCTCCCTGTGGTTGGGAAGTTGCATGGAAGTGTAGAGGGCACTGTGAGATACAGAGTCAAAGAGTGAGTGATGAAACCACAGAGAGAACCCCCTCCTGAGAAACCACTAAAGGTAACACTACAGTTTCTTAAGACCAATTATTTTGAGCTACTGATCTTGCCTTCAAATTTTTCAGTACTATACTTGAGACCAAAAAAAAAATGTCAGCGATTTCCTCAGATGTTCTAGGAAGTATGGTTTGAAGACACACTGAAACGTCAACCTTATTGTTGACTTCTATGAACAGTCAATGGTAGAGAATGAGTCCTTAAAGTATAGTTAGATGTGATTTTTTTTCCCGGAGCCTCATAGCTACATTTGCTAGGCAACCAAGAGGCAAGTTTTGGGAATATAAAAGCAGTACAACGGGGTAATGGTAAGATGAGAGAGATGCTGTTATATACATGGAGATCTGCCAGTACTGGAAAAGTTATACTAGTTTAAATGATGATGGTGATGATGATGATGGTGATTTGGTAGGATGAAAGGAGCACATGACCAAGAGTGACAATGCCTGGGTAAGCAGTTTAGCTCTACTATGCACTACCTCCATGACATTAAACAAATCACTTAATTACTGAAGACATTGCTTTCTTATCTCTAAGATGGAAAAATTAATATGTTCCTGTGTGCCTCTTAAGACTGCTACATGGGCAAAGCAAGAAATAGGTGGAATCACTCTGTAATCGGCAACATGCTTAAAGAGTTAATGACACAGATTTACTTGATTGCCTTTGCCAGCCAAGTTAGCATGATAAGTTGTTGACCAGGTTGCTGGCTTTCTGATGCGATCATGTGAGGGTAAGAAAAAAAAAACCCAGATACTACTGGATTTTGGGAGCTTTGTATAAAATTTGCAAGCAACTATGTGAGGTTTTAATAAGTGGGAGGTTTGCATTCTTAAGTCAATGTAGCTTTTCTTATACAAATGTTTTAAATAATACATTTTATGGCACTTATATTTTCAAAGTGTTTTCTAAAATAACTGACCCTTAATAGAAAAGAAGCACTCTGCTTTGTACTTAAGGATAAGAAGGGACATGCTATGTCTTAGAAGAAAATATTGGTCTGGCTTTCAGAAAACCTAAATTCTGTCTATTATCACTGTAGGACTCTGAGCAAGGACTTTGATTTCCCCAGCTGTCAATTGAGGATAAGGAACTAGATGATTTTAGATATCCTACCCAACTCTAATAATTGGTAATTTCTATGAAATTATCTATGTTTTTCCCATGTTTCCAGATGAGATGCTATTGAATGGTATTCTCCAGTAAGCCAGCCCTGTTGTTGACTATGTTTGGTGGCATTGGCTCTCCTAATACCTATAGGACATGACAAGCAAAAAACGTATGGAGAAATGTACTTTCATACTGAGCATGATATATATTTCCATCTCAAAGAGAAAAATTTCTGTGTACACTTTGCATGTAATTTGCAAGGTGTAAATATCAAAACAAAAGCTTGATAAAATTAACACACAAGGATTTGGGTTAAGCTGAGAACTAGACACAGGTCTAGCCACTACTAATGAATAGGTTACCATATACGGACTGGGCCTGAGCCCTCCGGGTTGTGAATGGCTGAAGACAGTCTATAATTCAGGGGCAGCATTAGAAGTCAGCATCTAAATCTGAAGACTAACTAAATGTCTGTAATGATCTAGGTTTTCTTCATTGCACTCCGAGAAACAGTTTCCTGACTTGAGCAAATTTCTATTCCTAAAGGTTACAAGGATAGCATGTTAGAATTTACTGTAAATAGTTCAAATGCTTTAGGGTTGCTAAATAATTTTAGGCAATTATGTCACAATCATTATTTTAACACTGAAATGCCCCTCTACAAGACCTCATAACCTCATAGGGTTAGCCTTCCCCTACTATTCTGTAACACTTTGCAATTGCCTTCCACGTAGTGCCCTTTGCCTTCATTAATCTTTCTCACTCTTTTTAGTCAGTCTTGGAAACAGACTGAAATCCCAGAGTTAAAAGAAGTATTGATTAGTTTCCATATCTGCTCACCTTACTCTCCATACAACACTTTTCAGAAAAGGTATTTTCATAATGTCCCCCAATCACTTCCTTTAAGGTCTAATATGCTTTGTATCAGGAAATGCTTTAATTCTGTCGGGAATTCTGTCAAGAATTTTGCTTTAATTCTCTATCACAAAATGCTGACTCTGTCTTGCCATGAAAGAAGACACTTTCCTTTTAGCTCTGAATGTTCCATTATCAATAAAGACCCCCAAAAAGAAAGGGGTCTGGCAGTTTTGTTTCCATGTGTTCCTTTTGTGAATATGAATGTTTGCACATACCATTCTCTCCAACTAGAATGCTCAGCCATCCACCCACTCACCTGGTCCTCTGACTTGTCCTTGTTATATTATAAGATTTAATTTATAAATTCCCTTCTCCTGGAAGCCTTCCCTTATCAACACCAATACCTTTTATAAACACACACGCACACTCACACACACACACACGGAGAAAGAAAGAGAGAGAGAGAGAGCAAGCTAGATGCTCTTTATCTCAGCTCCTATTGCAACCTTCACTTAATTCCTACTCCTTACCACAACACATTGTAATTGCTGGCTTATTTCCCTCTCCAAATGTAAATAATAACCCAATTTTGAGGGCAGGGACAATCTTATTCATGTCTGTATTTCTATCACCTAGCACAGTACCTGACCTACAGAAAACAGTCAAGAAATATTTTGTAAATGAAATAAATGCATCTATCTCAATCCCTAGTCCCCTCCCACTACTTCTCTGAAATGATGTTTTTTTCTTCCATATTAAAGTTATGAAAATTTAACAAGCTCTTGATGACAATTTGGAAGCCTCACTAGGACCTCTCAGATGGCATTTCTCTTGTGTTTCAGAATGTGTCTGCTTTGCATGACAGTCCAGATGTCAGCCTTTCCACATTTCCCCAGAATTACCTTGAATTGAATTAAGTCCCTTCCGTGTAGTTCCAAACCTTCTATCTGGGCAGGCAGCTTTGTTGTTAGCTGTATTCATAAAGGATTGTCAGCACGATGCAGTATTATTAAGCGAGATCAGTTGCTCATGTAAAGACACATTAAACCTAGCAGTTGCTTTGTCTCTTGTCAAGGGAATTGTGTGGTGCTACACTGGAGATGAGAGTTTGCACCATCAACTTGCTACTGCTGCTTTTGCTACTCACTTTGGAAGAATCAACAATTCATGCTTGTTTCCTTGTTTTTTCTTCTTTGGTAACAACTTAGCCACTATCCAAACAGGAATCTCAGTAGTGCCAGAAAAAATGATGTCCCTTGGTGCAAGGGTTATTTCATGTGAGTGTTTCTATGAGGGCTAGAGTTCTGTGTTTTATCCTCAGTTCAGTGACTGGGGGAGTGCCATTCCCTGTTAAGAGGCCTCCCGACACTTACCTACCTGGGCTTCCACACTGGCATTCAGGATTTCCCACTGTCTTGTTTCACCAGCCTGTCACCAGACTTCATATTGGATGCTGTCTCCAGTATCAACTTATTTGAGTTACCATTTTTTGCCAAAATTTTCAGAAACCAGCTCCATCGGACATGCTAAAATATTCCCCACACATGCAGCAACATCCTGTTCTAGCGCTACACACCCTCAGTGGGCAGTCTAATTCCAGGGTCCTGTTTCTTCTGGTGTGCCCATTCTATACACATTAACTGTGCCACATTTACCTAAAACATGATAGGTAGCAAGATTTGATATACGGGAGAGTTCCATCTTAAAAAAAAAAAAATAGGATTGCTAAAAGAAAACCAAAAGCCAATTTTCTGCCTCTGTTTCCCCAAGATTTTCTTCCCTCCTTCATTTCTTGTTTGTTTCCAAAATCTCTACCTGAAAACTAAATACTCAAAACGGGAAAAGTAATAGAAGAATAAGTTTAAAGAACCAGGGGTCTTGGGGAAAGTTGAGTCTTTGAAACTACGAGAAGGTGTTAATGTTAGCTTAATCACTGGCTAGGCCTACTTTTTTCAAAGCTCACTTTATATCCTCTATTATTATGAAGAAACAGCACATTTTCAACACTACATTTTGCCTCAGCAGGCCCCTTTCAACAATATATTATGGTTCTGTTATAGAACAGCCAAACTGCATTAATCACTTTTTTCAAGGTGTAGTTTGTAGCAGATAACATTTTTAAGTTTGCTTTGCTGCAACAGCTTTCTGACAAAGGGGTAGACTGTCAAAAGTCATCTCTTTCATTCTGAGCCCAACAACACTGCACATTTCACTTATCTTCAACTGTCTCATGCTCTCTATTGTACTCCTCCTTAATGCTTTTTAGTTTTGTTCAGTCTCCGATTCTTTAAGGATTCAGCTGGTACAATAATCAGATTGTCTGACTAGCCATCTTTCTGTCTGTCTACTTTTTAAATGTATCTAACAAACAGGGTGATATAATTATTTTACTCTTTTTTTAACTCATAGAAAGCTAGAATTTTACAGATCACAAGGACATGACAGCAGGTGGTTTTCAAAAAGAATAAATATGAAGTATGAGCCTGTTTTCGTTAATGAACTAAAATGGATCTTGCCTTTGTCATGCTTCCAGAATATGGCTTAATTAGAAAAATCTTAGGTAATATGTGTTCACTTCTAGAAATTACAAGTGGCTGTAAGTGATTATATGCATCTCGATGTAACGCCATAGCACAAATTCATCATTTTGAATGTCTGTGTATATACTGTGCCTTTAACCAAGTTCTGGGTGCAAGCTGATCTTTTGCAGTATTTTAATAACTCCTACTTAACATAATTATTTTGAACATCTATTCTTTTAAAGTTATTTTGTTAGTTTTCCCTTGAGATCTCTGCTTTCTTTTAAAATATGCTGTATTTTAAAAGTCACTTTTCTCTCTCTTCCCAAGACTACCATCATTTTTTTTTTTAAGTCAGCTTTAAATGGCTAGAGCCATCCTTCTTTTGTCAGTTACTTTGACCAAGTACTGTGACCTGGATTGAATAACTGGAACTTGCTGGTAGAATGGTACCTGAGTGTATTCATCCCAGAAAGAAATTCCAAATTCACTGGAGAGAGAAATAAACCGAGGAGTTTGGGTAGAGATGATAAAGAAAATGAAAAACTCAACTGAGAATTTCATGCAATCTTTCTAAAACAGAGAGATTATGGGTATATGAGCCATATTTCCATAGCTGATGACAAAATGATATTTAAATATATTACATTTTATTACTAAAAAAGTAGGTTTGTAAAATACAAATTGAAGCAACACTAAGACTATTTTTTTTGCCTATTATATTGAGGGGAAAAGACGAAGCTACAAAGTGCTGGCAAGCGTATGGAGAAACCAGTGCTCCTATTTACTACAATTGGGGTGCTCATTGGCAAAATAGTTTTCGGGGCCATCAAAAAATACTTGAATAGATTTAAATATTGCAAATCCTTTGACCCAGCAATTTTATCTTTATCAATGTATCCTGCACATATACTAACACAAGTATTCAAAAATGTGTGCACAAAAATATTTGCTGAATGAATGTTGAGCTCTAATTCTGATATCAGACAGACTTGAGTTGAAATCACAGCTCCACTACCTTCTGGATATGTGACCTTGGACAAGTTACATAGCATTTCAGTGTCCTCATCTGCCCGATTATTTTGAAAATTAAATGAAATGATGCCTACAAAGTCTATAATAAAGTGCCTGGCACTTAGTATTAGTAAATAATTAGTGAGTATTTATTACTCTTTGCAATGATGATAATATTACTACAGATATCATCCTGTATTATTTGTAATAGTAAAATATCTGAAAACAAGTCAGCTATCTATTAATTGGAGAGCTGACTATATCAACTTAGGTCCATTCAGTGGAATACAACATAGTTATTAAAAAGAATGAGATCAATCTACCTGGAAAGGGTCAAAATATGCTATGAAAAACTCAAATTTCAGTATTAACCATATTATTCCAAATGTGTGAAAAGACAAAGAGAATACATTTTACTACTACATGGAGGGAGGGAGGGGAGAAGAGAGGGAGGGACAGAGAGAGAGAGAGAAGAATACAATCAAAATATTAATAAGAATTATCTTTGGGAAGTGGGATGATGGGGCACTTTAATTTTTTCTCTATCATGAATTTTATAATATCTTAATTTTCACCATGAGCTTGTATTACTTTTGAAATTAATAGAAGTATTATTTTGAAAGAGTAGAAGTAAATTCAATATGTGATGAAATCTTTCACATTGAATCCTCAAATCAAATAAAAGAAAATAAGATGTGTATTTCTTGCCAACTCCTAGCAAAAACAGCTGTCTCAAGAGGAAATGTTCTAGCATAAAAGGAAGCTTTGTTTTCTTCCTTCTGCCTTAGTTCAGGCCTGCTTGCCTGTTTCACAGTATTGAAATGCAGCGCAAGGAAAGGAAAGCTCAGGAATAAGAGACCTATATAAAATCACGTAGGGATATTTTTAAACAATTCAATATGAATAGAATGAGCTAATTTATTAAGCCAATTGTCTCTTTTCTAATTTCCAGTTATGTAGATGGATTATCCAGATTATTTTCATCCTTGGATTCTCACAACCTAGTTTATAGAACGTATTCAGTAAATATTTGTTGAATGAATAAGGACTGGCTATCACTTAAACACATTTCTTTTAGCTTCCTAGAAGCTGGACTTACACATCCTCCATTGCTAAAGCCAGTCAGCGGAGACCTGGGGTAGGCAGGGTGAAAATAAATGAAACCAGAAGGATTTTCTGGAAAAGCATGAGAGAGATCAGAGAATCAGGGAAACTTGGAACTAGAAGACAACCGCAGAACTATCCATTCTGACACCTAATTCTGTGAAGAAACTGAGTCCCAGAGAAAGTGGTCAGAGTGCTGGTTGGAGGCAGAGTAAGGACACAAGGCCAGGTCTTATACTCCTACTTAAATTTTCCTTCCTAACCAGGTGTTATTCCCCGCAAAAGAGTGCTATCCCTTAGATAAATTGGCATGGAATCTTCCTTTCGTATGGAGGAGAGAGCAGTGGTGATGAGAAGGGAAAGGTGTACTGGTAACGCTGTATCTGTTTAAAATTTATTTCTTTTAACTGATGTTGTTTTCTCCCAGCAAGCTATTTTCTTTTTTTTTTTTTTTTTTTTTTTTGAGGCCCGGAGTCTCGCTCTGTCGCCGGGGGGCTGGAGTGCAGTGGCCGGATCTCAGCTCACTGCCAAGCTCCGCCTCCCGCGTTTACGCCATTCTCCTGGCCTCAGCCTCCCGATGTAGCTGGGACTACAGGCGCCTCCACCTCGGCCCGGCCTAGTTTTTGCTATTTTTTAGTAGAGACGGGGGTTTCACGTGTTAGCCAGGATGCGCTTCTTGAACCCTGACCTCGTGATCCGCCCGTCTCGGCCTCCCAAGTGCCTGGGATTCAGGCTTTGAGCCACCGCGGCCCGGCCGTATTTTCAATGTAAATAATAGATACATGGAGAATCTCAAGTTTACCATTATTGTGTCCCCTTAAAGATGTTTCTATCTTCTAACCTTTCTTTGAATAGCATCATCAAAAATTAGTATAAATCAAGGCTGTTTGATGTCTTTACCTTAACTTTGCCTAGAAAAACAAATGGAAAAGTATGGCAGAATACTTTCTCAAAATATAAACTGGACAAGAATACCACTATGAATTTGGAAGTATGATTTTCTTCTTTGGGCAGATTCTTCGGTTATCTTCTGCCCGTTGGAACAAATTCCTTCTTAGTCATTATTTAACAGCACTCCTTCTGCCTTCGCTATAGCAGCACTTATCACAGGGGAGATAAAATGTCAAAGCTAAAGAAAAGTAAATGACTGGAAGTGAAATATCCAAGCAGAGGTTGGCATATAGACAATGCCAACCAAGGAGGAAGTGAACTCTGAGCAGTGGTAGGAAATTTACTTTGCTGCATTTACCTACTATGGTGGCAAATGTAAGCCTGGCATGATACATGCATTTTTTAATGAAACTATATTAAACAGTTGATATTTTTATTAGACCTGATATTTTCCCCCTAGATCCCAGTCCATCCAAATTTAAGCAGACAGAAGGGTGACTGATTCAACAGTGTATCTCTTACTTAATCCAGCCCCAGTTAAGTTTTTTCCCCATTACCATGTTACACAAGGGCAACCCCACACTGGCAGTTGGTTGTTAATTACATGTGATGTGCAGTAACACAAGAGAGCTAATTAACTTGCATCAAAAAAGCTTTATTTACTGTGACAAATTAAACAAACTCATAAAGTGTTCAGCCACAATGGCTCTCAATTATCATGCAGTCCAAGTAATGTGGTGCAAACATATTCCCAGGCCTCCCTCAGGTAACACTTCAATCTTTCAGCCCCCTGCACAATACAATTATAAATGAATCTTTTTAATAAATAGAATGGAAAGTCAACTGCTCTTTGTTTTGCTTTGTTTTGTGTTTGTATGTGTATGCATGAGTGTGTTGAGTGTGTATGTGTTCTCTTAAGGTACAGCTGAACATGTCGGTCATATTCAATTTCTTAATCCTTGCTTACTGAACGATTCAACAGAGTTTTCCTGGACTTTAATCAGAGAACTCCCTTAGAGCAAAAAGAGAAATCTCATGTTCCAAAGCCCGTGTTCTGTATTAAGCATGATTGTCTAAAACTGGTCCTCTTCAGACTTGTCTAGACAGTTTTGACTCCTTAGAGGAGACATTACCACTCCATAATGACTTAAATACAGGAGGTATAAAATAATTCCTTTCTCATTTGGTACAGTAAGGAAATAAACTTTGCCCCTCGGCCAACAGGAGGCAGGAGAACACCTGGGTGTCTTTGGAACTTCTTTCTTTGGGAAAACTAGCTATAATTCCCACCATTCTTTGTAGAACACCATTTAAAATTAATTTACCTGTGGTAAGTACTTAGCAAAATACTCTTCTTTTTTTCTACTTAAGTTGTAATGTTTGATGATTTAAGGTTCATAGCACAGTAAAATGGAAGAAACACTGAGCTAGAAATCAGATGAAGAATAATAACAGCAACTAGCTCATGCAGCTAGTAAGTGGCGGAATCAGGATTGTCTAACTCTAAAACTTGTTCTCAACTACTGCCAGGAAAGTGCCTTTTGGCATGTTATGGAACCCCCATTTCCATATCTGTAATGTATAAATAACATTTGACACAATGTTGTAAATGGAACCTATAATAACTTTAAATGAAACTGTAAATTGTTGATGTCATTATGAATATTTGTTGATTGGCCTCATAAAAAATTCATAATGAAATTTTCTCAATTGTCATCTTTCAATAGAGTTCTATGCCTAGATGCCAATAAATGACTAAGGAGAAGAATTTTCCTAAAGGATAAAAAAGCTTACTCGTCTACGTGACAATTTAGAATACCAGTATCTCGAGAAGAACTAGTTCTTCTGAGCACTTTGATTAAAGAGGAAAAGAACTGAGAAATAGGAACAAGGTCTAGGGAAACTGACTGCTCTTTCATAACCTCACCAGTGTTTCTGAAAGTTAAGCATCCTGAAGTTCCTTGTTGAACCCCCCAAGAGAAATAAAGGCTTTGCCTTAGAATGGATTCTTTTTTAAAACCGAGCAGGAATGATCATTACAAATTTAGCTGAAGAGTCATGCTTGGTCATTTCCTGTTTAACCTTAATCTACAAGAAAGCCATGCTTCCCAGAGATGGTTGGGAACTCACCCTCAAGACAAGATGTTCTGGTTCTCCTCCTCTTGACTGTTGACATTTATGAATTAGCTGCAGACTGTAGCTGAGGTCCAGAGTCACTCTGTTCCTGCAGGACTTTTATCCTCCTACCTAATCACTGTTTTTGTCTTCTGGACAGACATCAAGTTCAGGCAAAAAAGGCTCACCAATAGTGCATTATATTTGGCTATAGGTGACAGCAGGGGCTAGCAAAGAAATCACAGTAGGGAACACGGCTGAGTGTGGGCATAACAAAATGTCCTTTATTTACAGGAGCATAACCTGTAATATGCAATTTCAACATTGAGGTACACCAGGGCACGTCTAAAAGACTGCGGGTTCTGTAATGAAAATTTTGAGCGATTCCAAAAGTCTAGGGTCCTCTGTACTGGGTGATCATTATGAACTAACAAGGCAGTGTGATTATCCCACCTCAGAATAGTCATACAAATCAGCGGCGCGCTTCTGCTTCTGCCAACATTTTCTGTCCAGGGCACTGTAGTTCACAACTGCCACAGAAGTACTTAGTTACTTTCCTAGCGGAAAGTATGGCAAAAGACTGAACAATTTTGTTGTTCAAGAACTGGCTTCTTTATAAACTACATCTCACTCAAATGTCTCCCAAAGACCTACCATTCGTGGGCGAAATCCATTTGCCTCCTCCCTCCCCCAGGACAATTATGAGTTAACATGAAAACAAAGACTCAAAACAGAAATAAAACCTGAAATAAATCACTTATATAAATGGAGAGATAGAACTTGTCACATTAAAAATCTTACAGCCTAGTCTACAAAGAACAATCTTATCGTTCTCTATCCTATCAGAAAAGATAGGTACATAAGAGGCTGACGAATTTATTATAAACAGGTCTTTTTATGCTAGACTGATTGCAGAGATGTTACTGTAATGGAGAATTCTGAAGAGGACATTAAAATACAGCTACAATGCCAAATGGAGTAGTTGATTTTTCAAGCTTTATTCAGACCGAATGTGACAGTCCTTTCTGCATATGAAAGTCCATAGGTGGCCATTAAATCAAACTGAGCATCTTACAAGCCTGTTCATATTGACCAGAGTATGGTGGCTCATTTAACCAATTCTACCAGTGCATATTGCAGGGAGCTAGAGGGGATGTAAAGAGCTCTCCTTGATGACAATGCTCTCTGTGGGACCACAGGAGTTACTTACCAGCCCCCAACACTCAGAAATTCTGAACCAAGCAAATGATAGTACATTTTTCTCCAGCTCACATCCCTTCAGTGAGATTCCAAGTCAATCATATCAATACCAGTTTGTAATTTCCCCCTGCATTTTAGGGTTAAGAATTCCAAGAAGACCCCCAAATTTCTATGATTTTGTCCTGTTTCTTGGTACAAAGCTTGCTGTGACTCTATTGTGAAGGTGTGCTGTGAGCTGCAGTGGATATCCTGACTTCCCAGGAAATTGAAAAGAGCTGCAAGACTTTGGCCTTCTTGATAGTGAGTATCTGTAAGCCTTTCCACTGTTGGTGAATAGGAGATTTCAATGTTCTTTTCCTTACAAAATTCCTAATTAGGTGATTCTCCCAGCCTGAAACTTTCTTGAGGCTCAGGATAGGGCTCTTACCTCTCTCTTTTTCTCACCTTGATGGGCAGACTATGTTATACTACTCTTTGATTGCAATTGATTGTAATTCAGGTGAGTTCTGTGGAGTAGATGAGGAAATGGAACCGTTTGTTATGTTAAGAACTTAAAGAGTATATAGTCTCCATCAAAGAACCACAGTGAGAAAATACACATCAGCTTTATCCCTGCTGCCTCTATTGAACTCATTTTGGAAGATGCCTTTAAATAGAATGAGTGACAGCCAAGTTTTATACTTAGAGGATGGATTGTTTATGAAAACATCTTGAGTTCATTGATGATCAATTTTAATGAATTAGGTAATGAATTGGTTGTCCTCGAACATATTACTTGTATTTGGAAAAAAAAGAAATGGGACTATACTGTTACTATTTTTTTTTTTTTAGATGGAGTCTCACTCTGTCACCAAAGCTGGAGTGCAGTGGTGCTGTCTCGGCTCACTGCAACCTCCACCTCCTGGATTCAAGTGATTCTCCTGCCTCAGCCTCCCACATGGCTGGGATTATAGGTGTGTGCCACCATGCCCAGTTAATCTTGTGTGTGTGTGTGTGTGTGTGTGTATTTTTGGGAGAGACAGGGCTTCACCATGCTGGCCAGGCTGGTCTTGAACTCCTTACCTCAGCTGATCTACCCGCCTTGGCCTCCCAAAGTGCTGGGATTACAAGCGTAAGCCACCATGCCTGGCCTTGTGAGGGTTTTTTTTTTTTTTTTTTTTAACTGATTCTGAAAACAGCTAGAAAACCTGCTTGAGAAAAAATGGTATGCAGCCACCCAAATGTCTGCTTCTTTAAAAAATACTTAAGGTCTTATATACTTCTTAAAAATGGGCCAGTGACCAAATTGCAGAATGCTTTACAACAAATAGCCACTAGTTCATACAGGAGACATTTATTGAGCACCTACTACATGGCAGCCAAATATTGCGTTAGGTTGGGGATCCAAAAATTTAAAAAACGTAATCCTCAAGAGGATTATAATATCGTGAAGAGAAGGGCATGCAAATAAGCAATACTATAATGTCCTTGATGGGGGGGAGGGTTGTACAAAGTGTAAGGACAGGATAGTAAGCAAGTCCTTAATAATAACAGTTAACACTCACTAGTACCTTCTAGATTCCAGGCTCATACTACTAAATTAACTTATTTAATCCTCATAGGAAACTTACAAGGTGAGCGCTGTTTCCGAGGGAATCAAAGATGGCTGATGTAAAGAGAGATAATCAGGCTGAGGCAAGGCAACGGGTTAGAGGGACGCAGCTGAGAAGTAGGCGTCGCTAATGAGCAATGTGCTGGGTAGAGTGGGATGAGAGCTGAAATGAGGCTGAAGATACAGGCACAGGAAGGGACCAGTTCATTGAGTGCCTTGGTGACACCCGAAGGAAGTGTATCTTGTAGACGACGGGGAGCTGATGAAGAATTCTGAGCATTTATTTGGGCTTAATCCCGTTTAATATAACCAATCAACTCGTAGGGGAGGCTCACAAAGACAAGGGTAAGAATTAAGTTCTGAAGTTGCCCATCAAGGCATCAGCAAAATGGAGGAAGCTGAAAGACCTCGGAACACAAGTGTTTTGCTTGGTCACTAAGCCTGGACAAATGTAAGTTTCCCCGCCCCAGCTCCCCTCAGCCTGTCATACAAAAGCATTCACTTTAGCAGTCAGCAGTCGTCAGCGGCGATGTCAGGCTGCAGTGTTGTTCTCCAAACCCTTGGGAAAGCTTTAGCCTCTCAAGCCAATTGCACTGCGTTGTCAGTGGGGGTGTCCGTGAGCTCCCCCTCGTGGCTGAAGGCCAGCATCTCTGTTAGGCTCCCCTGAGCCCAGTCTCCGTGCCTCTGAGCCTGGCTCCTTCCCAGGCCAGACGTGGAGGAGACACTTGCTGCTCAGTGCTGTCCAGAGGAGCATGATGAATAGCTGACGTCTTGGCTACCCTGGAAATCTGAGCGACTCCATCTAATTCTCCTACGAGGGCCAAGCGAGGTGGTCTTTGACTCAGCTTCAGCACTCCACAGAGGGCCCTTGGCCTAACCATGAGAACGAATTCCAGTCGCACCCAAAGCTTGTTTGTACAGTTAAATGAATAAATGTGTTTAAACCTAGGTTCTGACTTCTTACCAGTCTGTGTTGCTAAAATACCAAAGAGTAATTATAACGAGATTTCTAGTTAACAATTTTTTTGTGTCTGCTATAACATTTAAATTAGACTAAATTCAGCTGTTTGAATGCCCTCTGACAATATTTTTTCTCTCAGCTCCATGACTGTTTTATCACTCCATACTCACTTGACCTAATCGGCACCATCCTGCACTCTGAAATGTTTATACTGTTAAATGAATTTTTAATCTAACTTTTACAGCATATTCAATTCCAGTTTCATCAGCCATCCACAGTGTAATATCTAATGTTTTAAAATAATCTAGACAGTTACAAAAGGGGAGGGGAGGGGAAAATCATCGTGTTATGAAGCAAATGATTAATTAAAGCAAATTAGATTCTGGCAGCTCTTGCTATCATTATCATGTGTTCCCCGACTAGACTAATAAATCTTTGTTGAGAATGTGTGCTTTCACAAGGTTCAGGAGTCACCTGGGAAAGGACATTATTGACTAATATTTTTGTATTGCTGTTAGTTTTATTTTCTAATACCCTATAGAATACCAGCTGATCTTTTTCAAACATTTAGAGTACATTCATAAATCCCACTTTGCTCACTCTTTAGAGGTAGGTTTGAGAGAGGTTGGGAAACAGAATAATTTCTCTATAGACACAAGTAAATTACAATTAAGCAATACAGCTAATATGTCGGCAAATGCTGGAAAACCTAAAAAGCACTACACTTTGGGCGCCTGCTGCATAATGCCGTCATAGCTGGGGCACAGTCCTGGGATTTCAGCAGCTGCAAACCTTCTCCAAACTGCACAGAAAAGCAAGAACAGCACCGCTCTCCTCTGTTATAGACGTTTGCCTTCCTTCCTTTCTTACCTAGGATCTGGCAAATAACAATGCCGAGGCAAGCCGTTCTCTCTAAATCCAACCAAATGCTGCTGCCATGCAAACTAGACAGTCTGCCTTGTTTCTGAAGGCACAGAAGGGAGATATTGACAGATATTTCAAGAAAAGAGCCACATACGTGCCTTTATTTAGACTGTTCAAAGTGCTGTCACTTAAATCAACCTTTAATAATTTTTTTCTCAACTATTGCAGTTTTAACATCTGTACAATTCATTGCTTAATTTGTATGTTGTAAAGTATATTTCCTACAACTTTCCCATTTGCTTTTCCTGTAGTTTAACCAGTCGTGTCCTTTTCCTCCAAATGCAGGCAAATGCCAGTATAAACTGTAAGCTCAGTTCTCCATGGTCTCCAGTTACTGCATGTCACATTGTCTTAAAACTTATGAAGAGAAGGCACAGATTTATTTGAACTCTGTGATACTGTGACAGAGAAAAAAGAAACAGTTTTGTAACAATAATATAAATACCAGGTCTAAATTTATTTTGAGGTTTGTTAAATGGGGTGGGGGGGGCATAATTCCCAAAAGTGAAATTTCAGACTGTAATAACACATGCCACTAAATACTTGTAAATATTTGTGCTGGTTTTGAGACAGTGTGCCCCATAAAACTCGAAGATGTGGTCGAATGTATTAATGTTGATCTAGACAATTCAGGTTTCTCTATATATTTAACCTTCACCCCTGCCATGGCCTTGTTAATTTTGATTTCTAAGTGACTTGGGTATGACTACAAAAAAACTAAACATATATTTAAATAAGTACATATAGGCATTTCTTTTTTGCCCTTTCTAACTGCAGATTATGACGTGAGCTATGATTATCCATCAAAGTAATTTCCTCTACCCACTCCCTCTCTCATCCTCCCACCCTCCACATTTGAACATGCTTCTCTTTTCCTTGGGGCTCCTGTTCAGCTTTCTGCAGCACAAATCCCTGCTGCCTCGGCTGCCTGGAAAACAGCCTACAGTGCAGCTCAGTATGGCAGCACATCCCCGCAGCCTGGGTGTTTTTCCAGACAGTTTTAGAATGATTCGGTATTGCATGAGTTAAAAAAAATTCCCCCTGGAAAAGCTAATTATTGCATGCAGATACTTCTTTGTGTGATCAAGGAGGGGACAATTTAATAGGCTCTGTAATACAACCAAGAACAAAATTGCTTTAAAGGAAGTCTCTTGTTGAGTGACAACTCTGTTGCCTGAGCCAATTAGGTCCCAATAAAGAGTGTTGAATTGGCTCCTGCTTTCTCATTAATTATGTTCTGTCACAGACATGGGGCTTGATTTAGCAATTTTGTATTACATTAAGATACTGAAAGGCCGGGAACAAATGGCTCACTCTGATAATAGGCATTCTCTACACGGTGTGACATTTACTATCCAGCTGTCCGTAAGGCAGCCTAGCACTTCAGTTCAGGGGTTTATTTGTCATTGCTTCAAAGGGACACTCAGCTTTTCACAAAAAAAGAAACAGAGAGGCTAATAGATAGGACAAAATGTACTGCTGATATGCTTTATTAGAGATAGGATGCTAGGGTTTTGCTAACAAGCTCATCCGTTGGGACTCAGCCGACTTTGCTGCCAATCATCCTCTACACAAAGGCGCACTAGTTAACAAGGAGAAATGAATTACAGACACTTATTCTGCCGGTGGGATCACAAATACACCAATCTGTGAAAGAGGCACAAACTCCAGAGACAAACTACATATTTGTCAATAACCTCCTAGAAAGAACCCTAGTAATTCTTTGAAGACCTTTGATTTAGCTTCCCTCTAAAATACATGTATAGGAAATGTTTTAGTTACCATGACATTCTTTCTTTGTTATTTGTACAAATTTTCATCACATTAAAAACAGAAAACTGAGGAGGTCTGCAAATGTTTTAGTAGGTATCTATACACTACTTTTCATATCCCACCATGGGGAGCTGCTGCTTTGGTTATTTCATTAAGAACAACAGAAAATTAAATCTTTAAACTTTAGGTTTGAGCTGTAGTCCACCAATGCCATAGGAAATAATCTATAACTCTGAATTCATCGTGTATACCAATTAAGAGGACACGGTTAGGGACTGAATGAAAACCAAGTCTCTCTGCTTAAATAATTAGATGACTTTTTAAATCATAAATATGTGTGTGTGTGTATATGTGTGCATATATACACACACATAACATTTTTATGTATATGTATATGAATTTACAATACATAAACATGAACCTAAATCAATGTCTCTATATATTAAATATGGTAAAACATTGTATATGTTGTATTTATGAAACTAAGCCAAATCTCTGATGGTGGCATTGATCAACATGTTTGTCATGTATATTATTTAAACATTCTCCTGCAAATATATCACAGAGAAGGACCTATTGTTGATAACCAAAAAATAATAATAATAATAATCTTCAACTGAAGCTTACCTACTGACCACATGAGATTAATCAAATCTGAATATATCATTTTGGGTTAATTACAAAACAGCTCTCCAGAATAGTTCCTAGAGACAATACACTGCATTCATCTGATTGCAGGCTGCATCAATTCACTTAATTTAGTCTTCCACCACCTTGGATGATAGCAACTTCAGGCTCAAGTATGGAAGAGATGAAAGGATAAAGAGGATAAAAGGATTTACAAGACTTCCTTTCCTCAGACAGAAACTCAAAGTATGTGAAGGCCTGTTGAGCTCAGTTTCAACCTCAGGAAGAATAGTCCATCTCTCCTGCTTTTACTCTTTCATGAGGCTCAAAGCATTCTCTTCCAACTGGTAAAGGCACCTCAAGGAGCAACATGGTGCCCCCGTAAGGAAGCTACTTTTCCTGAACAAGTCTCCCATCTGGATTCTCTGCCTCTTCTATTTGCCTATACTCTCCTTAATTCTTGCGTATCTGAAATTCTAAAGAATCTTGTCTCTGTTGACCTACTAATGTAATAACTGCAGGAAAAGGAGGCCATGAAGCAGAGATGCAGGAGTTCTATTTGCTCCAGCTGTGTGTAGGATACATCCCTTTCTTGTTCTGGTTCCCATCAGCAGAAAAGGATGAGTAAAACTAATTCATTTAAAGAAGGAGGTCTTACTTAATATAACTACTTAAACATTTTTTCCAACCTCTAAATCTTTAAAAAGTAATTTTTGATGAGGCACACTTCAAATCATCTCTTTTATTTTAAAATAAAGCCTTTATAATGTAAGAGAAAGAAAAAGCAAAAATCATGTAAAAATACGGTGATTTTTTTCCCATCTCTTCACCCCTGCCCCCAAGAAAACATCATATACGAGAAAGTCCTTGCAATGTAACTTCACCCAGGAATCACAGTTTTTAAAAGCAAGGATTGAATACAGACCTGACCTAAAGAGCTTACAATCTAAGGGAACCATGAAATCCTTTTTTGTTGTTGTTGTTGTTTTTTGGGTTTTTTTTTTTCTCTCTCTCTCTCTCTTTCTAACATTTTCCATGTTTCTATTTTAGAAAAGACTTTGCGGTAAATAATACACATAATAGAGGCAAGAATCATCTTATCCTCACTTAGCAGGGTCTTTATCTTCACTATTCAGGTACTCTATAAGGTTGAAATCCTTCAGAAAGCGATAGACCCCCTCAGGCTGAAGCAAAGGTATTTATATAGACAATAAGTGTTTATGCAGCAATTTATATTTTCAAAGCCTTTTGTAACCATTCATTAGTTCATCTAAATAACTGCCGTCTGAACTATGTGAGTGCTTTGTTTCTCAGGCACAGAGAATCAGGTTCAGGGAGGTGACTGACATGCCCCACTTAGATCAGACACAAGGAATGATTGTATCTCAGAATAGGTTTCCTAAGCGTTTTGTGGAAACTTCTTTTCTTCAAGTCTTTAAAAATAGGTCAGACCTCTACTGAAATACTTTAGTTATGATTTTGTTGTGGTTTGTCTGCGGGCAAAGGAACTGAGTAGGTGATTCCAGCTCTTGTAACCCTGGCTTTACATACTCTTGGGATGTTTATGACAACAGGAAGGCTCAGGAGCAGGCTGAAAATTGAGGGACAAAACTAGTATCTCTACCTAGGGGACTGATTCTTGCTACCAAGAAATACTATGAAGGGCCATTTGGGGAAACATTTTAAAAAATGCTTTCTTGGAAATAAATTTCCATGGCCGTGCCAAAGTAGATGTGGAGTGCTAACCCCACGTGCATGATCTTGTTCATCTCAAAAAGCCCTATTCTGTCACTCCCAGTAGTTTCCTACTAATATGCTAATTCTACCTCTACTTCTTCCCTTAAGCTACTGTGGTAGCTGGACTCCAAGGATGGCCTCCATTAATTCCTTTCCTCTTCCTCTGCTCATGTGTGGTCTCTAGCATTTGGGCTTCCTAGGACTGCTCTGACCACTACATATAGTGGAAGTGATGCTGTCAACCCTCATTAAATAGTTTGGATATTGGTTCCTTCCGAATCTCATGTTGAAATGTGATCCCCAGTGTTGGAGGTGGGACTTGGCGGAAGGTATTTGGGTTATGGGGGCATATCCTTCATAAATGGCTTGGTGCCCTCCCCATGGTAATGAGTGAGCTCTGGTTCTGTTGGTTCATGCAAGAGCTAGTTGTAAAAGAGCATGGCACCTCCTTCCTCTTCCTCTTGTTCTCACTCCTACCATGTGACTTTCCTGCTCCCCCTTCACCTTCTGCCATGATTATAAGCTTCCTGAGGTCTCACCAGAAGCTGAGCAGATGCTGGTGCCATGTTTGTACATCCTGCAGAACAGTGAGCCAAATAAACCTCTTTTCTTTATAAATTACTCAGCCTCAGGTGTTCCTTTATAGCAATGCAAAATAGGCTAATACATCTCAGAACTATGAAGATAATAATTGTTATTTTAAGCCACTGTTTTAGAGTAACTTAAAATAGGTCACCAGAATAACCACTGTCAATGTTGTCTTCTCCATTGCCCTATGTCTTCACACAGCTCTGAGAGAAAGCTACAGGCTGGGATAAGCTAGGTTAAGACAGAAGGATAGGGCTTCTGAGAATTGGCAGCATAGCACAAAGGACTAAAGTCAGTCTTGTGAAACCTTGCGAAAGTGATTTAACCTGAGTATCCAGTCTCCTCATCTGTGAAATGAGACTAATGATGTTACCTCAAAGAATTATGAGGATTTAATGTCCTAAAGGATGTTAAGCACCTAACATAGTGCTAAGACAGGCAGGTCCTTAAGAGTTATTAATATTTGTATTATCATCACTGTTATTAGTAATATTACCTAAGCATGCCAGACTCCCTTTTGAATATCTGTCCAATTCACAAGCCATTGCCCTTTCTCATAACTGCTTTCAGATTCATTAACCTGGGCATCCAGAAGACACTTGTGTATAATCCCACCCCTATATCATAGCTAATTGGACTAGAAGAAGACAACTGACCTGAGCTAGGCCAGTCAGATTCTTGATCCTCTCCAGTGGGAAATGAGACTGAGAAAAGCCCATTCATTTCTGTGTGTAGCTGTAATAAGAACGGGTAAGAGGGGAGCTAAAAGATGCTCAAACTCTACTTTGTGAACAGAGAAAGTCATGTTGGGGGAAGTGGGGAGAGCAGAGAATGAGAGAGGAGAAGAATTAGAAATAGAAATAGATTTAGAAGGAGGAGAATGAGGAAAAAGAGGAGGAGGAAAGGAGAGTGTTTTCTAGAACTCTGATGGTTTTCTAGGTTCTGTTTCTTGACTCTTTATGAGACCCAATTGTAATCCTTCTCTAGGATGTTGTGAGATAGCCCTACATCCTTATATCATCATCCCCCTTTCTCTTAAGATAACTAAGTTGTTTTCTGTTATGCATCCAAAGAGTCCAAAAGAAAAGGAGAGGGATGGAAGGAGGAAGCTACCTATGAGATGCTTTCAGCAGCCTCCCTATGAGAAAATGCAGTCAGGACCCAATCTAAATCCACTGAAAGCTTAAGCCTTACCCATCTCTGTTTCTCTGCCACTAAGGCTCTGTTTATTATTGCTATGTCTTTTTTTCTGATAACAGCTTTATTGAGGTATAATTTACAAACCATACACTTCACCCATTTAAGGTGTACAATTCAATAGTTTTTGGTATATTTGCGAGGTTGTACATTTGTCCTCACAATTTTAGAATATTTAATCACCCCATACACTGTAATGTACCCATTAAGTCACTTTCCATTTTCTTTCTTCCCAACCACTAATCCCCTCCCCACCCCAACCTCTAAGCAACCACTACTTCCTACTTTCTGTATCTATACATATGCCTATTTTGGGCATTTCATACAAATGGAATTATATAACAGGTGACCTTTGGTGACCAGTTTCTTTCATTTAGTTCCTTAAACATTCATTTCATGTTTTCAAGTTTCATCCATTGTAACATGAATCAGTACTTCTTTCATTTTTATTGATGAATAATATTTCATTCTATGGGAGAAAATTTTTGCAAACTATGCATCTGACAAAGGTCTAATATCCAGCATCTATAAGGACCTCAAACAAGTTTACAAGAAAAAAAAAAAAAACCATTAAAAAGTAGGCAGAGTGAAAAGACACTTTTCAAAAGAAGACATATATGATGCCAACAATCATATGAAAAAAAGCTGAACATCACTATTTATTAGAGAAATGCAAATCAAAACCACAATGAGATACCATCTCACACCAGTCAGAATGGCTATTATTAAAACGTCAAAAAATAACAGATGCTGGCAAGGTTGCAGAGAAAAAGAAATGCTTATGTACTTTTGGTAGGAGTGTAAATTAGTTCGACTACTGACAGTGTGGTGATTCCCAAAGACCTAAAGACAGAAATACCATTAGACCCAGCAATCCCATTACTGGGTATATACCCAGAAGAATATAAATCATTGTATTCTAAAGACACATGCACACAAATTTTCATTGCAACACTATTCACAACAGCAAAGACATGGAATCAACTTAAATGCCAATCAGTGATAGACTGGATAAAGAAAATCTGGTACATATACACCATGGAATACTATGCAGCCATAAAAAAGAACAAGATCACATCCTTTACAGGAACATGGATGGAGCTGGAGGCTATTAACCTTAGCAAAGTAACACAGGAACAAAAAAACCAAATACCGCATGTTCTCACTTACAAGTGGGAGCTAAATGATTAGAGCAAATGGACACATAGAGGGGGACAACACACACTGGGGCCTATTGCAGTGTGGAAGTTGGGAGGAGGGAGAGGATCAGGATAAATAATTAATGTGTACTAGGCTTAATACCTTCATGATAAAATAATCTGTATAATAATCCCCCATGACACAAGTTTACCTATATAACAAACTGCAAACGTACCCCTCAACTTAAAAGTTAAAAAACATTTTATTCTATAGATACATCACCTTTTATTTATTTATTCACCAGTTGATGGATATTTGTATTGTTCCCACATTTTGACTATTATAAATAATGCTGCTATGAACATTCATGTACAAATTTTTGTATGGAAATAGGCTTTCATCTCTCTTGCCTCTATATCTAGAAATAGAATTGCTGGATCATTGGTAACTCTATGTTTAATAGTCAGTTTTCCAAAGTGAAGACACCATTTTATATTCTGACCAGTAATGTATGAGAGTTGTAATTTTTCCACATTCTTGTCAGCACTTGTTATTTTCTTTTTTGCTATAGCCTTGCAGTGTGTGTGAAGTGGTTATCTCATTGTGGCTTTTACTTGCATTTCCTTAGTGACATTTATGTTGAGAATCATTTCATGTGCTTATTAACCATTTGCATATTTTCTCTGTAGAAATGTCTGTTCAAATCCATTGCTCATTTTTTAATTGGGTTGTTTGTCTTTTTGTTGAGTTGTAAGAAGTCTTTATATATTCTAGATACAAATATCTTAGATATATAATTTACACATACTATCTCCCAATCGATGGGTTGTCTTTTCACTTTCTTGATGGTGCCCTTTGAATAAAAAAAGCTTTAAATTTTGACAAGGTCTATTTTGTCTATTTTTTCTTTAGTTGCTGGTGCTTTCAGAGGCATATCTAAGAAATAATTACCAAAATAAAGGTTATGAAGATGGCCCCCTGTCTTTTCTTCTAAGAATTTTATAGTTTTTATTCTTACATTTAGGTCTTTAATTCATTTTAAGTTAATTTCTTAAAATGGTGTGAGGTATGGTCCAACTTCATTTTTTTACATGTGGATATTCAATTATCCTAACACTACTTGACAAGACTATTTTTCACCTGTTGAATTGTATTGGTACCCTTGCGAAAAATCAATTGACTATAAATATGAATGTTTATTTCTGAACTTGTAATTCTATTCCATTGATTTATTTATATTTTTCTATGCCACGACTATGCTATCTTGATTACTGTAGCTTTGTAGTAAATTTTGAAAGTAAGAAATGTAAATCTCTTGCTTTGGCCTTCCTTTTCAAGAGTATTTGAGTATTCTGTCTCTCTTGAATTTCTATACGAATTTTAGGATCTGCTCACCAATTTCTGCCAGGAAGTCAACTAGGATTTTGATGTAGAGTATGTTGACTCTATAGATCAATTTGGAGAGTATCACTATCTGAACAATATTAAGTTTCTGATCTATGAACATGCAATGACTTTTCATTTTAAATTTCTGTCCACAATGTGTTATGGTTTTCAGAGTATAGTTTTGCACTTCTTTTTTAAAATTTATTCCTAAGCATTTATTCTTTTTTGATGCCATTGTAAATGAAATTTACAATTTTCTTAGTTTCATTTTGCATTTAGTTTTCATTTGCATTATTCATTATAAGTGTATAGAAATACAATTGACTTTTGTATATTGATCTTATATCCTACAACCATGTTGAGTTTATTAGTGTATTCCTCAAGATTTTTCATACATAAGATCATATCACCTGCAATGAAGAGAGTTCTATTTATTCTTTCCTAATCTAGGTGTCTTTTATTTCATTTTCCTGCCTTATTGCTCTGGCAAGAACCTCTAATGCAATGTTAAACAGTGATAAGAGTAGACATCCTTTTCTTATTCCTGATCTTGGGGGAAAGTATTCAGTCTTTCACCATTAAGTATGATGGTAGCTGCTGGTTTCCAATGTCTTTTTGGTTACTAAATATCCAGGTTACAACACACATATGAACATCAAATCTTCATATTTACAAATGTCTTAGTCTATTTGGGCCACTATAACAAAATGCCTTACACTGGATATTTATAAATAATCAAAATTTATTGCTCACATTTCTGGAGGCTGGGAAGTTGAAGATCAAGGTGCCAGCAGATTCGGTATCTGGTGAGGGCCCATTCCTCATAGATGGTACTTCTATGTGTCCTCACATGGCATAAAAGAAAACATATTGCAGCCTCTTTTATAAAGGCATTAATCCCATTCATGAGGGTAGAGTCATCACGACCTAATCACTTCCCAAAGGCCCTGCCTTCTAATACCAATCACCTTTGTGATTAGCTTCAAACATATGAATTCTGAGGGGTCACATGTATACTATAGCAACAAATATTAGTAAACTTTGTTCACGTTTTATAGAAACTTGAAAAACTCTGTTAGCATCCATATTCCAGCATATTTATAGAGATATAACAGCAACACTTTATATTGGATCATAGAGAGAAGTATACTGGAATGAGTTTCATAACATTGTCCTGGTTGTCCCCTTAACTCTTAAACCTATTCTGAATGTCACTCTTCTGCAAATTGAAGATACTAGCACTAGTTTCTTCTACCTCTATGTGAGAACCATGTGAATAAATATAAAAAGTACTTTGGAAAATGCAACAACTTAGGCAAATATAAAGAATTATTATTATCCCTACTAAACTATTTAAAGCTTTTATCATGTGTTCATAATATTGTTGAAGAAATCAACTCCTTCCCACCCTTTATATGTATAATTGATGATTCTGTATTATTAATATAGAAATATTTTAAAATTTACAATCTAGACAAAAGAAGATTTCCACTAAAACTAAGGCTGCTTACTTTTTATTAAAAACTGGAATTCAGACTCAACGTTTAAAGATTTTCTACATTTTTTTTTATTTGAGACAGAGTCTCACACTGTTGCCCGGCTGGAGTGTAATGGCGCATTCTCGGCTCACTGCAACCTCTGCCTCCCAGGTTCAAGCAATTCTCCTGCCTCAGCCTCCCGAGTTGCTGGAATTACAGGCGTGCACCACCATGCCCAGCTAATTTTTGTATTTTAGTAGAGACAGGGTTTCACCATGTTGGCCAGGATGGTCTCGATCTCTTGACCTCATGATCCACCCGCCTTGGCCTCCCAAAGTGCTAGGATTATGGGTGTGAGCCACTGGCACCCGGCCTTCTACATATTTTTAAGTGAAGATTTTAACCTAAGTCAGAAAAAATATTTTGAAATTATTCACAAGTTAATTTTTCCTTAAATATTGTTAGACTTGTATGGTTGCTACAAATATGTGAGTTTAAATCTTTACCATTCAGTTTTCATCATTTGTTAATTGAGGCAGTTAAAAAGCATGACTATAAATCCTTTACAATGACACAATTCATAATTTTCAGAACCTATGAAAGTAAGATTTTTAAGCTGATGTAAAATTTTCTGAAGACTAATTCAAGTAGCTGTCTGATTTATCATAATGCCTATTTCAAATATTATTTTGAATTCTCTGTTAAATGATATTTTTTAACTTTTCAAAATCAGTATAATTTTTTCCTTTTAAATTAAATAGATTACTTGGTTTCCAACATTTAATTATGTCTATCATCAGAAAACTTTTGCTTAATGGAATTATTTAAACAATATTATATGAATGGAAAACATTATTCTCAGGACTAATTACTATGTGCCTTTGATGTGAACTTCTTTGCATTCACTATATGTATGACATACTACTGTCTTATAGTACAAATGAATTGCAGAGCAATGATGATTCAATAAATGTAGATCTATTTTGCATATTTGCATAACTTAAGAAACACCAACGTCATTTTCTCTGAGAAGCCTTCCCTGATTTTCAGCCTAGATCCAGTTTCTCAGACATATGTTCACAAAACTGCACACTTTTCCTTCACAGTATTAAGTATCTAACATCACATTTCTTTGTTAATAATTATTAATGTCGGTCTACCCACTAGAGTGCCATTACTTTTCTAGTGTTACAATACATGAATAAATGAATCAGTGAGGTCATGCATCATTACTGGAGTATATTTCTACTCCATTCCATTTATTTATTTATTTATTTATTTATTTATTTATTTATTTATTTTGAGACAGAGTCTAGCTCTGTTGCCTACACTGGAATGCAGTGGCGTGATCTCGGCTCATTGCAAGCTCCACCTCCCAGGTTCATGCCATTCTCCTGCCTCAGCCTCCCGAATAGCTAGGACTACAGGCGCACACCACCACGCCTGGATAATTTTTTGTATTTTTAGTAGAGACGGGGTTTCACCGCGTTAGCCAGGATGGTCTCGACCTCCTGACCTCGTGATCCGCCCACCTCGGCTTCCCAAAGTGCTGGGATTACAGGCATGAGCCACCGCGTCCAGCCTATTTTCTTTCTGTATTCAACAATAATGAAAACCTATAAGCCCCTCCACAATGGAAGCTAAATCTTATTTCTCTTTGGGCCCAACACAGTGGCGGGCGCTTAAAACTCAGGAACATGGCTTTAGCTGAAAAGTCTGTATCAGAGCCCGAAGCTACTGGAACAAAGCCATTTAAGGTTGAGCAGAGTCAACCAGGAAGTCCTTAGCCACTGCCACAAAAGGGCTCATCTGGCCTCCAGATTTAGCAAGAGTTTTCACTTCTACTTATGTCCAACTTCCTTCCTTTGTCTTGATTTCTATGATCCAGCCCAGCTTGGTTTGGGATTTTTTGGTAACACCTATCCCCAGACTCTGGTCCCTCTCTCTTTGGGCCCTACCTCTTTACTAGTTAGGCACCTTTCCTTGGAAGAAGTATTTCTCAAGCTCCCTGGGCTTTAGCTCTCTGCTGCCCCCATTAGGCAGTAATCATTGCCAGAGTAACTCCTAGAGAAATCTGCCTGCTCCAACTTAATTAGCTATTCTGATTTGACTCAAGATAAGGTCCCAAAGTTTTCAACTTGTTTATGTATAAAAATTATATTTAACCCAAATTCTACATTTTATTTTTTAAAATCATTTAAAGCTGAATAATAAGTGTTAGAAGGAGGCCCACTGTGACTTTGTGCCCACTGAATAAGCTAGATTTACAAGGCAAGCACTGAAGATATTTATTTCTGGCTGAGACTACTTTTGGAATCCAAGTAACGACATGAAGGCAATAGTCAGTTGAGATGATGTATGTCCATTGACACATTTGCTTGTCATTCTAACAAGAGTCATAAAAATTAAAATGCACACTTTAATTTTGAACACATTTTGTCTGACAAAATTCTTTATTAACATAAGAGAACTCATATTATTGATACACAAATTACATACTTTGTGCATTACCACTTAAACTAAATCAAAGAATAACAAAAAATTAACTACTGGACAAATGAGTTGGTTAGAGGAGAGAGAGTGAGGAGTTACTTTTTATTTTTTGCCTTTCTGTTGACTTTGAAATGTCTAAACGTGTACATATACACTTCTTATTCTTAAATATCAGCAGAGGTTATCAAGGTAGAGGGATTGTGGAGTACATTTTCAATGTCTTCTTTATATTTTCTTTTAAGAAGCTAAAATTCTTTTAATAAAGAAACAGGGCAGAAATTTTTTAATTAAGAAAATGACATTTAAAGGAACATTAAAGTAATAAAACTACCTAGCATAGATCAAGTACTTCCTGACCAATTTAAAATATATTTATTTATTGCCTAATGATCAAACATTGAAGAAAGACTTTGCTTACAAAATCTCCCATAAAAATCCTGAAAAGTAGTCCTAGGTCACAGTCAGCACAAAGGTCAGAGGTCACACTGAGAGGGACCTGCCTCCTCTAGCTTCAGAGAACCTGTTATTTACCCAGCAGTAAGCACTGGACTGGGTACCTGTTACATGCTATTTATACAGTTATGACTTGGTGGTACTTCTTGCCCCCAAGGTGCCTACAGTCTCATGGAGGAAACAGATGCATATAAAACAAATAATTAAAATATGCCACCACATTTTATATAAAGTATTCTATGTACAACACCCCAAGAGTGCACAGAGGATGAAAGAGCTATCTTTAGAGGGAGAGAATAGAAGCTATTTCATTGAAAATATAATGTTGCCAAATACCTTATGAAGCTGAAAATCAAACTGCTTAACCAAGAAACAATTCATAACGTGCTAACATAAGAGAATGACACTCAAAATTTTTACCTCACCAGCCTCAAGCTCTAACTTCATCTTACTACATGTGCCCATAAATATTATGTTTCCACCGCATGAAAATCCAAGCAACGCCAAACACTCTGTTCATTGTCATGCGATTCTTTTGCTGGTGCTCTTCCCTATGGGTTGAATGTCCTTCTTCTTTTTTTGATCTGTCAAAATCCTAATTATCCTTTAATTAATTTCATGTAAATGCTACCCTACCTGACATTGCCAGTTGGAGTTTTTCCATTCTTCCTCTAACATGTTGTGCATTTACTTTATACCAGGCATTGTTCTACATTTTTTACATGTATTGACTCACTGAATCTGCAAAACAGCCCTTGGGATAAGCACCAGTGTTGCTCTTATTTCATAAATAAAGTAACTGACACATGTCAAGGATCAGTAACTTGCTCAAAGTTATACAATAATAATGGCTTCAATGTATTGAGAACGAATTGCTTTATACAATTGGTTTATACTTATAACAACTTTGTGAAGGGGTGATTGTTTTATCCATTTTAAGTTAATAAAAGTTCCCACTGCCATAAGTGGGTGGAGTCAGGATTCAGACCCAGTTAGCACAACAACCTCAATCCCTATCACCACCTCACTCTCACCACTGCCATGATGTACCCTCTCTTTTTCCCTACTTCTAATCAGGTTCCAAGATCTCTTGGAACCATGACCCCCTCATTGTATGTATATGGAAACTGGAGCCCAGAGAGCTGCTCAGGTCCCATTTCCAGACTATGGTTCTTGCCACATATTGCCAGGTCTCCCTCAAAACTCAAGATAGTGGATATAACCAGTCACTGTAATTGCTGACCACCCATATTAACCTCCACGTTCTGGGTGACTGCTCTCTGAGTGTCTGTTACAGTAAGATAGCATCTCCTAGAAAAGAAGGCGGCAGATTATATGGCAGATGGTCAGGAATCTGAGATCTGCTATTCGGACAATTTCATGTGAGCACACATACATGCACCAAATTAATCTGTGGGCCACTAGGGTAATTAATTTTAATGCATGAATAAAATAACATACATGTTTATAATAAAAATATGTAACTAAGGCTACTGCTGAACCAATATAAAATCTCTAGATTATGCACAATACAATGAAGAAGACAGGAAATGGTCATCTCTGCATATGCCTCAGTTTCACGTGAGCTGAGTTGAAAATCTTACTGATTCTGTCACTGTCTTAGTCTTTTGTGTTGCTAGAAAAGGAATGCCTAAGGCTGGGTTATTTAAAAGAAAAGAAGTGTATTTAGCTTCTGGTTCTGTAGGCTGTACAAGAAGCACGGTGCCTCCAGCATCTGTTCAGCTTCTGGTGATGGCTTTTGTGCTGAGTCAAAACTTGACGGAAAAGGTCAAAAGGGAGTCAGGTATGTGTGAAGAGAGACCCAACCTGATGGGCTTCCTGGCTTTATAACAACCCCCTCTCCAGAGAATAATCTACTTTCCAAGAACCAATCCAGTTTCACAAGGATGACAACCCACTCTTTACCTCGAGAAGCACCAAACCGTTGATGAGAGATCCATCCTGTGACCCAAACACCTCCCACTAGGCCCCACCTCCCAACATTGACACACTGGGGATGAAATTCCAACGTGAGATTTGGTGGGGACACGCAAAACATATACAAACCATAACAGTCACCCTGTATACACTGTTGTAAGTTTTTACCTCTCCTTTCTCTAACAAACTACCTTATGTTTTTAAATGAACACTCTTTTATGATTTCCACAAAAAGGCAGGCTTTGTTTAAGATCATTTTATACACATAAACAGCTGAATAGAATAGCAGCATTAAGCTAACAGTTCTTTAAATATTTTCCCATCAGATTTTGCATGGATTTATTGTACTTTTTGGTGCATAGGAGTGGTATTTCACTGTTTGTCGAGGGTGCTGCTTGACACCTTATTATGTATTCTGTTTGTTTTAAAATAAGCACATGATAAAGTGAGAAAGATTGAATCTTAGCTTTTCAAATACTATCTAACATGACATTCAGTTACAGAAATAATTTGAGCATCTGGTTAGGAGAATAAATGTAAAATTTTACAGCATCTCAATTTTGCAAAGGACTTCACAGTTTATGAAATACTCTCATAAACATTATTTTAATTTGATTATCACAACAACCCTATAAGAGTAGGATTCACTTTCCAATATTACGTGTGCGAGTGTGTGTGTGTGTGTGTGTGTGTGTGTGTGTGTGTGTAGTGGTGCCCAGATTTACACAATTAATAAAGTGGCAAAGTCAATTGAAATGCTTTAAGCCAAGTTTGTTTCCACACACTATTTTTTTAATGGCCATGAGGGATTTTTAGAAATTCTTTAATCCAAGTCCCATATGTCATAGATGAAGAAACTGAGCCCCATAGAGGTACAGTAACTAATTGAAGGTTATTGACAGGTCAGCAGTAAAGTTCTGGAAACTAAAGCCTCCTGCCTGTAGAGCATGTTTTCACTATACCATATTAACTGAGGGTGAGGGCAACCTATTATGAAAGAAGGTGAAGACTGCTAATTTAGTGATTCATTGCCTTAAGTTTCCACACCAGAGACAAGTGTTTTGGCATAAGCGCATGTTTCACACCAGTCCTACGGTGTCTTATTAGGCTTCTACTAATGATGCTAAACATGCAAGCGTGTTAGGAAAGAAATAGTCATCACTGCAACTAGCATCACTCCACAGCCCACCCCCATGAAATTCTAGGCCCTAGCAGCACCTCCACAGCCCTACAGAAATGCAGAGAGAACCACAGTTTGAAGTATGGCCAGAAGAAGAGGTATGGCAAGGCTGGGAGGAGGTTCAAAAGAAAAAAGCAATTGTCTTGGTTGTGCTTACAGAGATCTCCTGTCTCCACATAAAACTGAACACCCACGTGAGCCCTGCTCCTCAGCAAATGTGCCTGGGCGCACCACCCCCACCACAACTCCTCTGCTCTCCGGTTAAATTTACATTCCTGTCCAGCACTGTGGGAATGAGACCATAGCCTATCCTGTCTAACCAGATGGGTTGAGAGTCTCTGTCAACACCAATACTATTTTATACCACTGACTAAAATACTTTCAACATTATTCTTAGGAATTTTTTTATTATAGAAGTAAAATTCTAAAAATTTAATAAAGTGTTTCTTCAAAGTTATTGGTCTTTTTTTTTTTAAGTCTTAGCTATGATTCTGTGTAGCAGTTGAGAAAATGGGCTTTAAATTTAGACAATCCTGGATTTAAGCTGTAAATCTTCCATTTATTAAATATGGGACCTCAGTTAAATTACTGAACGTTGCTGCACCTCATCATCTGTAAAATAATACATACCTTTCAAGGTCATTATGAAGATTAAATAAGACTACATATGTAAAGCGAAGAACATGGTGTCTGGCATTGGATGAACACTGAATAAATAATAACTAGTGAGGTTTTTTTCTATAAAAAGTGCCAGGGTTCAAAAGCATGTGATGATCTTTAGTTTTCTAAATATAATGACTGAGCCTAAATATGCACATTGAATAGTTAAGTGACATTTATTTATTTTATTTGCCAGACACTGATTGAAAACCTGCCATGTATTGAAACTTACATTTACTACAGTTATTATTAAAATCCTTCCCACTGTCAAAGATGGAAGATGAAGAGTTCAGAGACTAATGAAATGTAATTCAATTATACACATTACTAACAAACTCCCTGTGCATTACCTCTACGCCTTATAAACATCTGCCTCCTCCCCTGCTGCAAAATTGTGGACGGCAGAGACCATGCCTTACTTTCTCAATGTCACAGTACCTACCTAACACGCTCTCTGGCACTTAGTCAGAACTCAATAAGTAGGTGTTAAATTTGACTTAGATGAAATGGAATTATTGTTCCCAGGAAGCATTGGTATTTATGATTTAAAAGTTTAGGTGGTATTTGGATTCACATAACTTTTTTAAGACTCACAATCTTCATATAGTTTCTCATTGATTCAAAGAACACCACTTTGGGAAAGATGAGAGTTAATATAATTACTCATATAGATATGTAAACATATTCCTATATAAAGTTGACTAATAATGTTAAATCAATAACAAAATTAATACATTTGAATTTATAAAATAGAACAAGATAAAACTCCATTGTAGGGTAGTGGAGTATTCAAACATTCCAATGTCATACTGACAAGCAACCAAGTAACATTTTGAACTGGGTATGACATCTGTCACCTGTTGATGGCCTAATTTGATTCTACTGACCTAGCCAGCCAAGAGGAGTGCTTTAATCCCTCAGATTACCTGGATATAGTATTGCAACCTACAGATGCCACTGTAAAAGATGACTTTCCCAGATAGGTTATTCAACAAATCAGTATTCCAGGTCATTAAAAACCGTTCAATTCTATAGGGGTCACTATCTTTTGAAGTCTCTTCCTCTCCTCTCCCTGCCCCAATATGAGAGATTGATGCAATTTTTACCAAAAATTCTGTGGCTGAGAGACTATGAGATGACATTCCATTTTAAAGTTCTAGGTCCATAACATGACTGCTAGAAAGAGGACTCACCCTCTATAATGAATGTTGCCTGGTTTTCTATAGCCAGAGTTTATTACATGTATATTTTACTTTGCAAAAGGAATTTTTAAAAGAATAAATTAAAATCCATTGATAAAAGGGTACAACTCCCCTAGGTACCCAGAGATTGTAGCAACTGATTTCAAGTAGATGCTGCCTGATTGCTTCTCACCTTATTTATATGCAGAAATCTTAAATTTGACTGTGTTAGTGGCAATCTTATTAGCATGACTGTATCCTCCATTAAAGACTGTCATGGATCTAAGGCACGTTGTGGAGAGTGGGGCTGAGGAAATGATCTCGCTGATTCTGGCAATATCCCAAATATTTGCCACTTCTGTTGTAGATGGTGTGACAAATAGACATACACACATTCTGGTTACCTGAGAAAACAGTTCCAGGAAGAAAATCCACAGCGGAATATTAATTTTTGTAGTAAGAGAAATGCAAGTAAGACATGGAGAAATAGTATAAAAATCTGATTGGGTCAAATCCTATAAAATGGAAGCTTACTTTTTGGGAGATTAGGCCTCCTATTCTGGAAAATTCTGATTTTTCTCTGCTGTTTTCTACCTTTGCCTCAGACTGAGAACTTAAAGACATGGGGCCTAGTATCAAACTTGTAATGAATTTGTAAGAGTTCATTACATTAAGATGATACCTGAAGTGGAAAAATGAATTTATAAACTTTTGTATTTATTATATGTTATATTCAAACAAATGCAAACAAGTGTTGCACTGGGTCCCTCTAAATAAAGTGTGTTTCAAGGGAATAGAACATAGGAACAAGAGTGTGGATAAGCATTAGAAAGCAAACACTGGAATACCTTGAGGTGAAAAACAGGTCAAATGTTTAATCTATCTGAGAGCTAGGAGGGTTTCCAGGATGCTTTATGTGAATTGCATGTGAAGGTGTGCAGTTTAGAAGGGCTAACAAAAACCATAGTCAATTTCCATTGTTACTGTACTCATGATTTCGAACTGCTAAAGAACCCTGGTAAAGAAAATCAAAAAGTGCTGAAGTTCCAAATAAGTACTGTTAAGGGGCCACAACTCTTAAACAGACTATACCCTACCACAAATAATTCTGATTTGTTTTTAAACTGCAGTAGACACTTTAGTTTATCTGGCTTGATTTGGGGGTTTAAGAATTAGTCCTTTACCGATTCCAATAACATTAATTCATTTCAATAAACAATTAAGTATTGGACATCTCTTTGCTAAGTGCTTAAGACACAGGACTGTGACCTCCTTGAGAGCAAGAACAGAGCCTTATTTACTTAGTTAAGGAATAAAAATAGAGAGAAACTAAATTACCATGCATGGTATATATAGTGGGAGAAATGTAGAAAAACAAATTGCTATGCTGTTCAAAGCAGGGGAAAATCACCACTATTTGTGAAGACCAAAATAGGCATCATTGAAGAGGCAGCACTTATATGGGCCCTGATGGAGGGTGAGGATTTTGATGGGCACTGAGGCATGGTTAGGAATTTGACAAGAGGAGAAGTAAAAGAACATAGTGACTAAGAGCATGGACTGCCTAGATTCCAATGCTGGCTCTACTTTCCATCAGCTGCGTGATTCAGGGAAAGTCATTTAAACTGTCTCAACTTGACTTTCTTATTGTAAAATAGAGCTTATAATAGTATATATCTCTTATTACAACAATCTTGGGAATGTTGCAACAATTAAATAAATTAGACATGAAATGCTTAGATTATAGATGGGAACATAGAAAGTCCTATAAAAGAATTAGTTGTTATTATTCTGGATAGAGCAAAGTCATGGTTAAAGGAAAATGTGCATAGAATAGTGAATAATAGGCTGGAGTAGGGGACATAAATGGTTGAGTAATAAAAGATCAAACTAGAATGATAAACCGATCATCTGTTATAGAAAGCACTGAATACCAGAGTTGATTTTAAAGTACGTAAGAAAAAGGAAGCCAATAAAATTTTGGTTTTGGTTTTGTTTTTAACCTGGAGGCAAGGTCACATTAGAGGTGCACCTTAGGAAGATGAATCTGGCCTGCAGGCACAGGGTAGATTGCTGGTGGGACAGACAAGATGTGAATAAAAGCTATTGCAGAAAGCAGACTAGAAGTAATCAGAGACTTAAGTTAGCAGCAGTAGGAATGGAAAAGACATTCTCTCCTCTGTCCATCATGAAAATTAAGTAACTTAAGTAACAGGGAGAATTGTTAAAAGCTTGCTGATGACTTTGTTTCAAGTCTAGGTGATTATAACCTAATTAAATAAAATAGAAAAGTCAGGATAAGAAACTTCCATGGAGTGACAACAAGCAGCTTGCCTTTGAATACAATGAGTTTAAGGTATCTAGAGGACATCCTACTGGCATTTAAAGCTGTGACTGGAGATTACTATCTGTAACTATCTGTATAGAGATAACAGTTGAAGAAAAAAGAATAGATAAGGCCTCTGGGAAAGAGGAAGAAAGAAGGAGAAATGACTCCCAGAATGAAACCCTAGGAAATCTCACTGTGTAAGAAGCACAAACAAACGGCATGAGAAGTAGACAAGATCACCTGTGGGGTCATTGAAGCTTAATAAACATCAGTTTTTTATCACCATCTTATTTCCTATGGAAACAGTCCCACCTAACTGAAGTTACATAGCTTTAAGAGAAAGAGAAACATTTTTCCTTAGGTTGTTATGCTTTTCATGACTTTTTATCACTGAGGAGGAGTCATAAATGTCTCCCCAAATGCAAGACTTAGCTTGGTCTCAAGTTCAAACTCTGAGCTTATGAAACTAATTTATAGAAGCATGTCCTCTGTCTATGCATAAAGACATAGATATCATTCTCTCTGATCTGCCTTAAGTTTATTACCAAATAGCAGTGATGATGATGATGATGATGATAACAATTAACTAGACAGACAACAATCTATGCCTCACACTTACCTCTTTTTGCAATCACTGCACGTACTATCCCCTCAGGAAGAAAATATTTCCCATACTGACAGACAGGACTAGCTGGATGTCCTAGGTAGACTAAGAATTCCTAAGTGTAGCTGGGGAAGGTGACCGCACCCACGTTTAAACACCGGGCTTGTAACTCAGCTCACACCCAACCAATCAGGTAGTAAAGAGGGCTCACTAAAATACCAATTAGGCTAAAAGCAGGAGGTAAAGAAATAACCGAAACATCTATCATCTGAGAGCACTGAGGGAGGGACAATGATTGGGATATAAGCCCCAGGCATTGGAGCTGGGAGTGGGAAACCCCCTTTGGGTCCCCTCCCATTGTATGGGAGCTCTGTTTTCACTCTATTAAATCTTGCAACCGCACACTCTTCTGGTCCCTGTTTGTTTCCGCTGGAGCTGAGCTTTCGCTCACCATTCACCACTGCTGTTTGCTGCTGTCACAGACCCGCCCTTGACTTCCACCCCTCGGGATCCAGCAGGGTGTCCACTGTGTTTTGGAGCCAGTGAGGGGCCCATTGCCACTCCTGTTCGGGCTAGAGGCTCACCATTGATCCTACGTGGCTAAGTGCCTGGGTCCATCCTAACCAAGCTGAACACTGGTTGCTGGGTTCCACGGTTCTCTTCCGTGACCCATAGCTTCCAATAGAGCTATAGCACTCACACTGCATGGCCCAAGGTTCCATTCCTTGGAATCCATGAGGGAAAGAACCTCAGGTCAGAGAACAAAAGGCTTGCTGCCATCTTGGGAGCGGCACGCCACCATCTTGGGAGCTCTAAGAACAAGGACCCACCCGTAAAGTTAACCTTCTGCCTTTTGATGTGAGGAATATTTTCATATCCTCAAAGTAGAAGCTATAGAATTAAAGGGCATGAAATTCATAAAATTCTTCTCTTCAAGGAAATAAAATTGTATGTGTCACCCTCAAACTGGCATTGGTAGCCCCTATATTCTACCTCCCTCTCTCCACATATTTAACTTTCTTCCTGACGTTAAAATTGATCCCATTGCCCGGGCTTCCTACTAATCTCACTCAGGATCCTACCAATGTCATCCCAGGCCATTTGTTTTCATTGTCCCATTAGCTCTAGCTCTCTGAAGCACTCAGCCCTCAGCCCCAGATTTTATGCTGAAATAACCATAACTTTTGCCTTTTTCCTTTCCTATTCTCCTGTTAACCATCAGAAAGAGACCTCTCATTTTAATGAGTCTCTTAGATCATCTTATAAATAAGTCTTGCCCAAACCTCATTATCTTGGATCAATTCCTATTTGTGTGATTTTTAAATTTTATTTTTCTACGTTAACTCTTTTTTATTCAACTAGAATCTTATCGAGCATCTCCTTTTGTAGAAATTTATTGTTTTTACATCTACTTCTCCTTTTGACTCCTCCAGCTTTGCTCTAAAAGAATCACTGCATTTCCACTCTTAGTACACGCAGTTTGAATAGGGCCCCGAGAATAGAATATGTGACTTGGGCTTAAGGCAATCATAGCATTTCATCATCTAGAAGCACAGTCGTTGATGCACAGATAAGCAAATGAACCAATTCAGACTTATGAGAGTTGATCCAAGAACTTGTACGGGAGATGCAAAGATAGCCTCTTTCTTAGGGGCTAGAAGCTTTGATGGTAGGAGTCTGAAGTTGTTTGGGGTCACCCCTGGGATTTTCAGGTAAATCAACCAAATATATTCCTTTGAAAAATGAATCCAGTTTGAGTTGGTTTTCAGTCCCTTAAAACCATGCATCCTACTGATGTATATGTTATGGGTCAAGCACCATCTGGGGTGCTAGACAAATAGAAATAAAATAGACATATTCTTGCCCACAAAGAACTCAAAGTGTGGCAGATAAAGAAATCATAAATCATCAAAAAACAAGAAACAGAAGGTGCCTTGGAGACCAGGGTTTAAAGAACTATTTGAATTATTGTTTTTTCCAGATGAAGAGGATGGGGTGTTCTCACATGCGAAGGAGTTTTTCCAATTGGTACCATCCATCAAAACTGTATAAATAAATAAATCCCAAACTAGACAGGAGAATGGGTAAACTGTAATATAATTAGAAAATAGACTAGAATTCAGCAGAGTATTTACAACCATGTGGATAACACTGAATGAAAAAATAGATTAAGGAATACATATAATATGATATCATTTAAGTAAAGTTTAAAAACAAGCAAACTCTAAAATAAATAAATTATAGTTAAATATATATGTATCAAATTTATGGTTAAGCGCCATTCAGGACAGTGGTTACCTCAGTGAAGGGCAGGTAGCAGCCAGGGGTTTGCAATGAACAAGTGACCTAGAAGAAGTCTCAACGGTATTTATAATGTCCCATTACCTAAGGATAATGGTGGCCCATTGGGTGTTCAGTTTATAGTTATGTTTTATAACTTATACATACATTATATATATTTTTATGTGAGAAATACTTCTTTTTTTTTTCTTTTTTTTTTTTTTTAATTTAAAATAAATTTTTTTTTTTTTTTTTTGGGAAATTTTTTTTTTTTTTTTTTTTTTTTTTTTTTTTTTTTTTTTTTTGACACAGTCTTGCTCTGTTGCCCAAGCTGGAGTGCATGATCTCAGCTCACTGCAACCTTCACTTCCCGGGTTCAAGCAATTCTCTTGCCCCAGCCTCTCAAGTAGCTAGTATTACAGACATGTGCCATGATGCCCAGCTAATTTTTGTATTTTTAGTAGAGATGGGGTTTTACCATGTTGGCCAGGCTGGTCTCAAACTCCTGACCTCAGGTGATCCACCCGCCTCAGCCTCCAAAAGTGCTGGGATTACAGGCGTGCGCCACTGTACTCGGCCAGAAATACTTCTTTAAATATGCTTTTCAAAACTATCTCCCAAATACGCTGATTCCTTCATATTTACTTTCTATATTTGCAATTTAAAAACCTATCACTAGTCATGTTGATCCAGATGCTGCTAGGGTTTTAACAAATCTTAGTATGATTCATTATATGAATCCCTTTTCTAGATTTATGCAAATACAGTAGAAGATGGCTTTAAGTTCAAATGAATATATTTTCTTCACGGTCCCATATTTCCACAGTGTGATTTTCAAGGTGACTCAATTTTCAATACTGAAATTTTGAATACTCAGAAAACGACATTTACACCATTAAATCAAACATACATACAAACATCCCCCAAACTCTTGTCTATTAGTTCCAAAATCCCCCCAATAAAAAAAAATAGAGGAATGATTTGATGACAGCCACAGCTGCATTTGTTTTGAACTCCTGGGTTTGTTTCATTTGAGTTTAATTATTTCTAATGAAACCTCTCCCTCTGTTTGGCCCTAACTAAGGTGTAGGATCACTTGAGCTGGCAGGTCTCAACTTGTAAGCACAAGTGGCCTCTTTAGCCCACAGGCATGCTGCCTTACACCTGGTACAGGCAGACAGAGAGAGATTAGGACCTGTGGGTGTAACTTAGTTGTGTCTGTCAACATCAGTCAATGCCAAGCTGTGGGAACAATTGTCAATAATGCAGGATCAGCTCCTGCTCATGAATTAGTTTTTCATCCCATTCAATCACTTTACTAAGTACCTATCCCATACAAGGCACTCAGCCAGGTGTTTGGAATGATTACATAGATGAGACCCAGTTCCTGCTTAGAGGAATTATTCCCAAGGTATATATTAGAGCAGTGGTTCTCAAACTCTAGTTCACATCAGAATCACCTGGAGAATTTGTTCGCAACACAGTTTACTGGGTTCCACCATCAGGATTTCTGATTCAATAGGTCTGGAGTGTGAATCAAGAATTTCCCTAACATGTTCCCAAGTGAGGCTGATGCTGTAAGTTCATGGAACACGTTGTTAGAATCATTGCATTCGAGTGTTTCAGAGGCCCAGGAATCTCTCAGGTTGTTGGTGTACCTAACAAATAGTCATTGAAAATTTGATTTAAAGAATTTTTCTTCCACATGTATAGCAATTTTTAAAATATTATTGGCACTATTAATTATAAAAACAATCGTAATTGATGATACTTACTGAGTATTACTTGGCAGCACTAACTGCTTTATACACATTGCTTCAATGAATCCTCACAGAAACTCAGTTCATTAGTTCCTTCTCACACTGCTATAAGGAACTAACTGAGACTGGGTAATTCCTAAAGAAAAGAGGTTTAATTGACTCACAGTTCCACAAGCTGTACAGGAAGCATGGCTGGGAAACTTATGATCAAGGTGGAAAGCGAAGGGGAAGCAAGCACATCTTACCATGGTGGAGCAGGAGAGAGAGAGAAAGGGGAGGTGCTACATAACTTTCAAACAACCAGATCTCGTGAGAACTCACGCACTCTCACGAGAACAGCAGAGGGGAAATCCACTACCGTGATTCAATCACCTCCAACCACGCCCCTCCTCCAACAAATGGGGATTACAAGCGGACATGAGATTTGGGTAGGGACACAGAGTCAAACCATATCACTAAGTTAGGCTGGTGTTACAGATGAGGAAACCAAGGATTAGAGATGTTAAGAAACATCCCCTCCACCAAGATTTCTCATTCTAAGCACTTGACTTTGTGGGCTGGATAATTCTTTGTTATGGGGCAGGGGGTTGTCTTGTACACTGCCCTAGGCACATAGTTTAGGAAGTGCCTAGCCATTTAACATCCTCAGCTACCATGAGGTTGTATGTATTTTTACTTCAGAAGCACAGAATTTTAAAGCTGGAAAGAATATTAGAAATTAGCTGAATGAATCCACCCACTTTCATATAGAATGCATGGTCCATAGAGGTATTACAGTGCTCTGCCAGGAGCCAGCAGGAATTCACACCAATACACTGACTTCTTCTGCAGTGCACAAACTTTTCCTTATTTTGCTGCCCCATTTATTCTCAAGAAATATTCCCAGCCCATGTGCACTCATGACAAGTGTGCTTTACTCTCTGCCAGCAAACACTCAAAAAGCAAATGGCCTGGCTCCTTCTCATTGCATGCCACAGAATGGATGAGAAAACGTATTGGGACCCCTGGGGAAGTTTTGTAAAAAGGCAGGTCCAAACAAAACAAACTGATGGGAGACGAAGACACTCATATAAACCTGCCGGGGTCTGCATTTCAAAAAGACAGCTCTGTCAGCAAAAATATAGAGTTTGCTCAATATGAAGAAATCTTGTAATAATATACAATTACCAAACATGTAAATGTTAGCAAGTTGAATCACTCAACCAAGTAGTTTTCCTTGTCCAGAGTACAAATTGCAATAATTGGATGAAGACATCTGCACTATTTTAACCTGTCATGTTAAATATCTGTATTTTGTAACTCATCTTGATAGCTAATTTTCATGGAAGTATGTGTTGATTGAGCAAAAAAGACATCTTTAAGATGGTTATCATAAGATAATCACACCCTAGGGCATTGTGAGGCAAGAGGTACTGCTCTGGATCTGTGATTCTCTGAGGATATGATTATCACATGATAGCTGCCTCACCTCCTGAAGTGCTACCTTTCTGGGCTGCCTCCTTCTGACTCAGGTGGCTGATATCAAGTCCCCCTGCTTCTCACAACATTGCACTATTCCAGGGAGGTTGTTTGGTTTCTCCAAAATAATACCTTAGGGCAAGACACAGTCAGAAAATCATTGTCCTTCAGAACAAGAAGATCACAGGGAAAGGTAAACTCGTTTATTTGGAAAATACACACACACACAAACACACACAGACAAACAGTCATTCTCATCCTACTTCTGTGACCATCCTTTCCAAACTTCAAATGAACACTCTTATGCTGTATGCCTTCATTCCTCCTTAATGCCCAACAAGTCTTTGCCACCCACACCCTCTACATATAAAGTTTATTGTCTTTTTTTAACAAAAACTACTTGTTTGATTATTATCTAGCTATTAATCCTTCATACTCCTAGCTGAGTATCATGGGCTTTATTTTCCCCCAAAGACTCTTCCTTAATGCAGTACATTTTTCCTGTTCTAAGAACACGATGCGAGACAATTTTATGCATTAAATCACATTTATCAATTTGCAATGTTGAAAATGACCCCTATTCGGTTGTGACAATTAACTCCCACAACCAGCCTATTTGTACATAAAAGACTACAAGATTATTCAGTTGTATATCCATTCGGAGGAATAGCAACAGATCTCTTCCACTGACAGCAACTCTAGCCTTAGGAGTTCCAAAATTCACATATAAGCCATAGCAATATTTCTTAAAGGTAGTGCTGCAGAAGTCAATATGGAATGAAAACTACATTTTCTTAATTTGTTATTTAAGCCTTTCATTTTACAGAATGAAGAGTTGCTATTATTGTAATGTTTACTTTTGAATACATAAACTGTGAAATAATGGCAAAACATTTGAAAAATAGCCAGAAGATAAGACGAAAAACTCCCTATTGACTGTATCTCAGATTCACACACACACACACAAAGAATGTGAAGTGCTTTAAGGCTGTTCTTGAAACTCCAGTTAGAACAAGGAAGGAGACTGTCAATCCTCAGTAATGTATAAAGATTTGAAGTTCTGGATGCATTTTCCTGCTTTGAGTGCATGAAGTCGTCTTTGTTTCAGGTTTCCTTGGCAACCGTTCTCGAAGTGTATACGGGAAGAACAGGTCCTAAATGGAGTCTGGTCTGAAGAGGGCCTTAAAAAAAAAAGTCTAAGTTCCCTATTTTTATTCCCACAGAAGTGCGTGTGCGTAATGAAGAATGCACAAGAAAGGAGAACACATCATTTTCCACAATCACGGCTACCAATGTGACAGTGAGATAACAATGATTTTTGAAAGCCTGTGTTGTGTTTCTGCATATGAGACATCTAAAGCGGCATGGACTTCCTAGAAAGTTCTTTTTACAGACCATTTTCATCTCAGAGCTGCCTCAATCGCCAAAGATAAATGGGAGCTATTTGCGTTTGGTGATGCTCTAACTCCAAGTGATTTCTCTTCATAGGAAATTTTCATGATGTCACCCTCAAAGATAAAAGCTTATTGGAATTGTTAACAATTGACTTTCTCATTTACAAAGGCAATACCTTGCTTAGTCATTTTCTGTGTCTGTGGCCTCCACTTCCTAACCTCTCATTCAGACCTTGCTTTACGCATCTCCCAGATTAATGTCCCTGTTATTATAGCTTGACCTAGCACCAGACCCAATACCTCTACTCAGAGCTTATCCTATGCCACTTCAGTTGATGTCTTTATTAAAACGTTCTTCTGACCTGGTTTTGTGACTGCTGTTTTCTCTTCTTCCATTTCCTTATTTTGCTCACAGAGTCAGGTCTAGAGAAAGGCAATTGGGGCACTTTTCTTGGCACAAAATTTGAGGTGCAAAAAAACTCGGTAATCAAAATAAGTAATATCTTAATGCAATATTAAGAAAGTGAAACTAAATGCAAAAAATCAATAATGAACAAAATGTTAAAATTATAAATAAAAAGGGATTCATGCTGATTTGATCAAGTCAATATTCATTAAAATGCTTTTACTACCCCCTTTCAGGACTCCACCATGCCATGCCCAAATTTAAAAAATTTTAAATTTTGTGTTGTCATGGTACTTCTATTTCAAGAACCTTTATTTAGCACTTTTATTACATGTCACCAATCATTATTCACACACACACACACACACACACACACACACATATATATATATTCATCTTTTCTCTTTCAATTATTGTTAGTGGTTTTCTTGAATCCTCTCCCCAGATGTGGTATGTAGATAATACATTTTCTTACTTCTTATATATTCTCAAATATTTTTATTTGCCCAAACAAGTGAGGGGTACATTGATTGGATGTAGGATTCTTGGGTTGCCTTCTTTTACTGTCAGGATTCTTCAGATATTATTCTGCTGTCTTCTGCCCTCCAGTGTTGTAGACGAGAGGTCTGATTGTCAGTTTGATTCTCATTCTTTTCGAAAATAGTTTGTTCCTTCTCTCTGTGAACTTATACAATTTTCCTTCTATCATTTGAGCTCAGGAAGATTACCGGGCTAGGCCTAGGTTGTTTTTTCTTCACAATCACTCCTGGAACTCAGTGAGCCCTTTCAATCTCTACCTTAAATTTTCTTTCAACACAGAGAAATGGTTTTCTATTGTTTGTTTAGTTATTGCCTCTTCTCCATTGATTCCTATTTCTCCTTATGAAATTTCCATTGTTTGTATCTTGGGTACCCTATATCTGTCCTCCAAAATCATTTATCTTTTACTTCTTATTTTCTTTATCTTCTATTTCTATTCTGATGTGGTGTCCCCACCACCCCCACCCCACTTAATTTTCCAGGCCACTGAATCAGAATTCAATGGTGACTATCTTCAATTTGTGTATTGATTTTTTTCATTCAAAAATTGTGAGATTTTTAGGTTCAAGAATTTGAGAGATTTTGTAGTATGTTTGAACCTTGAATGTCTTGTTAATTTTTGCCCAAGTTGTTCTCTGTCTCCACCAGCAGTTCTATTTTTATTTAGGAGCTACATATTCTGGATATTGTTCTTCTATCATTGCTAGATCCCCTAGTTTTCTTCGCCAACTTCTGACTCACTCTCAGACCTGAGATTCACCCTTTGGGATGCCCTCAATAGAAGTATTCTGCTTCCACAGATCATCTCTAGCAGGAGGTTTGTCAGTTTGCTATCTGGGCATAAGAAAAAAGACCCTCATCCCTGCTGTGACTCTCCCCTGCAATCAAGATGTGATAGTTAATTTTATGTGTCAGTTTGACTCATTAAGGAACGCCCAGATAGCTGGTAAAACATTATTTCTGGGTGTATCTGTGAGGCTGTTTCTAGAAAAGATTTGCCTTTAGGTGGGGCACGGTGGCTCACACCTGTAATCCTAGCCCTTTGGGAGGCCAAGGCAGGTGGATCACTTTAGGTCAGGAGTTTGAGACCAGGCTGGCCAACATGGTGAAACCCTGCCTCTACTAAAAATACAAAAATTAGCCAAGCATGGTGGCAGATGCCTGTAATCCCAGCTACTCGGGAGGCTAAAGCAGAAGAATTGATTGAATCCAGAAGGTGGAGGTTGCAGTGAGCCAAGATCATGCCACAGCACTCCAGTCTGGGGGACAAGAGTGAAACTCCATCTCAAAAAAAAAAAAAAGCAAAGAAAAAAAAGATTCACCTTTGAAACAGTGGACTAAGTAGGATGATCTGCCCTCACCAATGCCAGTGAGCATCATCCATCCCATTGAGGACCTGACCTGGGTAGAAGACAATTGCTCAGCATTCCCCATCCCAACCCCGGTTCTAGGCCTTTGGCCTTAGACCGAATTACACCAGTAGTTTTCATGGTTTTCCAGCTGCAGATGGCCTAACTCAGGACTTTTCAGCCTCCAAAAATCGTGTGAGCCAATTCCCATAAGAAATCTTTTTGTATATCTACCTATCCTATTGATTCTGCTTTTCTGGAGAACCCTAACAAAGCGAGGGTTCTGCCAGCCTCCAGGGTAGAATGCTGGCACTCACCTGCTCAGCCTCCACTCGACTCCTGAAGCCAGAAAGGCCACTTCCTTGGAGAGATGCTCTTCCTTGGAAAGAAGGTTAGGGTGCTTCTGAGATGTCCATGGGCTAAGGCCTCTCCTGGATGTGTGCTGTGCTGGTTGCTCACAGCTGAGTGTTCTGCTGCAGTCCACAGGCCCTCCTTCCACCCAGAGAGCAAGAGGCTTTGTGCTTGCTCTTCCCATCCAACCCTGGAAGAGTTCAGGGCCTTGCTCACACCTTCTATATCCTGCCCGTAGCCAAAAAACTCCTCAGCATCCCAGAGGTGGCTGGTACCTAGAGTTGGACAAGGAGCATAGTACCTGCTGATTTAAGCTCTGTCTCTCCAGAATTGGACATGTTGATTTTTTTCAACCCTTGAAACTTTCCTTTCCTGTTTTCTTTATTTCAGTTAATGTCATTGGAATCTCCTATTGCTCTGGTGCAAAACGTTAGTTATTTCTAACTGCTCTCTCTCTTTCTTATCATCCTCTTTTAATTGGCTTACAAGTATTTGTTTTTAAATTGTATCTCTACATTGTCTCTTAAATTCATTTCCTCATATAGATTTCCATCTGCCACATCATTTTTCAAGCCTTCATTAACCTCCAGACTAAATTTTTGCATTAGCTGCATAACTGATTTCTCTCCCTCTAATTTAGTCTATATTCTGCTAACAGATACTAAAGCAAAATTGTGACTGAGTCATCCCATTATCTACTGAAATCAAATCATCCAAGGCTTTCTCCTGTAAATCTTCACAAATTAATCGCACACACACGTGCACGTGCATACATGAGCATGAACACACACACACACCTTTCCTCCTAGGACACTTTAAAAATTATGGCCTAGCACTTTCCTGAATTCTGATTAGGTTTATCTTCTTTCTTTGTAGTCTCTCCCACTCCATCTCCTCTCCAACTCCTATTTTATCCCCTAAGGCCTAACTTGGAAAGATACATCTTTTTCCACAAAGAATTTCCCCTGTCCTTTCTCTGATTTAATACATACCAGTCTCATTCTCCTGCAGCATTTTCTTCAAACCTGTACTATAATTTGCATTTCACTCACTATAACTTGTAAACTCCCTTAAGACAACGATTATGTGCGGCTTACCTTTGCCTCCTTCCCTACCTGGGGCATAGCAGGCACTTCTTTAGCAGTGAATGGAGTAAAACTGTTCAGATCAACATTTATTTGTCCTCTCCAATGTGCCAAGCAGTGACCTAGTACTTGAGATAAAAGATTAAATTAACACAGATGCCATCCTCAGGTGTTCAATATGCCAAGTTCTATATTTCATCTAAATAACCTGATATGCATCAATGTATGTATACATGTGCATCTAAATGCAGACATCCTCTGGAAATGCTGCCTGGTGGTTTTGCCTGCTTCCTCATCTACTTTTGAGAGTAGATGTTATACTGGGTCTAGAGATCACTTCAGGACAGAGGTAGCTGATGCAGGGAAAATTAAGATTCAAGAAAATGTTGAGACTGTATATCAGGTAAACAACACAATTCAAGTCAGAGAGATTTTGGAAGGATAGTTAGCATTGGAAACTTCACATTTCTGCATTGACCAGCAGTTGGTGGTTGTCTTGTCTGTCTTAGGCCTCGCAAATCCCAACAGAGTATGGTCCAATACAAGCCTTCCTGTGCCTGGTTGCCCTGCCCACATTTCCAGGCAATGGTCAATGTTTCTTTTATAGAGATATTGAGAAATTGAGGATGTCTTGGGTTCAATGCCAGTCTCCCCATCAGTTCCCATCTGTTACCCTGATTCACAATCTTTCGCTCTATATCTATGGCTGGTATCCAGGTGCATAGGATGCACCTCTCTGTGGATTATCCTTGTATTTCCTCTGAGTTGGCAGGCTGCTGAGGGTCTATAACAGTTACTGATTCTGGCCTGACAAAACCATGCATATAATGAGACAGGCCACGACCATTTAGTTTCTGAGAGCTCAGATGAAATTTAAGACTTTGAAGAAGTTGGAGTCAAGATAAAATACCCTCTTACTGATACTGTTGACAAACTATAAGACTGAATAGTACTTACTTCTGACTCAACATAGGAGTGTTATATTAGGGCTTGTCCAAAAAGAAAGAATGTGGAGGTAATAAATTGCTGCCCCAGAAGAGTTAATGATGTGCTGAGTTCTACATTACATGGTATGAGTTAAAGTCATTTCCTGCTGAACCATTTGATTTGGGGCAAAATATTTAACTTCTCTGGTCTCATTTTCCCATTTGATAAGGCAAAGGACTAGAACTACTGACTTTTTATTTATATAGAGCAAGAGGCTATGATTCAATAATATTTTCCAGAATTAGAAGTAGTTAAATATAAGTCTTCTGAGGACAATAGAAGGGGAAGACAAAGTCAAAACTTGAGAGATTTGGGAGGCACTATCTACAAAGTGGCTTGTTAATCATTGAGTTGCAGGAGACAGAATTCTGGATTCCTTTCTTTACTATGTGCTGCCTGGTGCACCAGGCTGTTTTTTTGATCATACATTGATTATTCCCCTAAATTTACTCAAGCAGTTATGATAGAAAATGATTCCAAAAGTACCATGACTGCATTTGTCAAGGAAGAAATGGGTTAATGTCAGGAAGCCACTGACTCTTTTGAATTCCAGTATCTAAATGGCTATTGTTCCTCTCAGCACAGAATTTTCTAGAAGACAAAACACATACTAAAGCTCTAACAAGAAAATATCCATTAAAGATACAAAGAGACTGGGGCTCCACTAATGTAATATAAAAATTCAATGTGCAAGTAAGATGCCAGATTTGGATTGATTGCTGTGTACAACAGTGACATGAGTATAAAGACTCCCTAAGGTTAAATTGGGCTCCTGCATTGAAATTCTAATTAGAAATATGAGTGCCCTGACTCTGTGAAAGTACATGTGTGTTTAATTATTCTCCTTTTCACCTTATCTCTTCCATTACTTTATACACTTTTCCCTCCTCCTTTCTCACTGTTTTCAAGAAACCCATGCTCCTTGCTTAATCTAAGTGCGGGCCTTCCTTTAAGCTGGCATTAATTGACAAGCAGTGTTTAATTATTATTTTTCATGTCTGAAGAGGGCTAATATTAACTCTCCATGAGCCCAAAGGTGACCTCAGCCCCCTTGTTTCTGGTGGCACCACTCTGCCTTCATCACTGGCATTTCTTTAGTCAGACAGACATGCCACATGTTCTTCTTCATTGTAATGGTTTATAGCTATATTTGTGCTAATCAAGGCTGCTGGGTGCCTCACTTATCTTCTAGCATTGTGTTTGAAAATTTGGTACCTTGGACAACTGAAGATTAAGTCATGTCTACAGGATCCAAAAGGTATATATATACGTGTGTGTGTGTGTGTGTGTGTGTGTGTGTATGTGTATGTATATATATATATATATATAATTATTATTTTTTTTAAGTAGCTTTGAGGACTATTGACCTGGAGTCTTCTTAAGGCCAGGAATGTACCTTGTCAGATTGGCATCTTCAGCTGACACCCAGCACCTGATATTGCTCCATGTTTGATTGACTAATAGGTATATCTAAATGACCCGAAAACCACGTGTTTATACCTTGGTGCTCTGGATTAAGACTGGGAACTTACATATTGCCATAATCGTGATGATCTGGTTTTTCCCTAAATTCATCAGCCACACCAGAAATCTAGCTAGTCCACCAGCATAATCAAGTTTCCAAATCAAAGCTGGAGAAGTTCTGTCGACATTAAGTCTGAGATAATCTGCTTTTCAAAAAGGGTTTTTATTCAGTCTTCTTTATCACTCTATGTGGACCTTGAACCTCGAGTGTACATTTATTCAGGGGATTTTGTAACTCAGAAACTAAAAGGCAAAGAAGCTCATGGCCTGAAATCTGAGCCTTCTTCTAAACACTTCTTGAGTTACAATGGGACCTGAAATGCCAAAGAGAAATGAAAGTTACCCCAGTAAGTCAGAGGTCAAATCCACTAAGGACAGCTAAGTGTCAAGGATTAAGACATAAGGGACCAGTAGGTCCTCTAGGTCCAAGATCAACAGGTCCAAGATCCTGCTAAGCCCAGGAAATTCAGGTCAAAACCATGTTAGCTTCAAAAGTTGGTGTTGTCAGGCACAGCCATATGTCCCCAGAGTCTCAAGGTTCTAGGTGGCCCTTAGAAGTAACATGGCAAGTGGAAAGAGCAAAGGTCTAGAGTCCACAAACCCTGCCCTGCAGTCCTGATTCCATTACACAACTTTAAGCAGAACATATCTTTAAAGTTATTATATTAAAGAGCTTTTTTATGGGATTATTGTGGGGGATTAAATGAGATGATACATATGAAAGCACCTTGAAGATTTTAAGTTGCTTTATAAATTTTAATTATTATTCACTTGGGACATGCATTTCCTTACAAGTAGTGGAAAATAAGAGTTCAACTGGTACTGTGGTTCAGCCAAATATAGATTTAACAGGAGTTTTCCCCCACTAGCTAGTTCTGCCATCTATGAAACATACAAAAAGAAACAACAAACTTTGGAAAACAAGCCATTCATAAATCAGGAACTGCCCGCATATGCATTGTAATTGAAAGCCTTCAAACTATTAATGCCCATAAGGGGCAAGAACTTGGAACGGATCCTATGTTGAACATTCTTCTTTCAATCTAGATCTATTAACTTGCACTATTAGTCATCAAGTAAATAAATCACAGACTCAAATTTATCTCTGCCAGGCTCCACAAATAACCGCTTGTATGCTAATAGTATCAAAGAAAATAGTAATTGTAGTTCAAAAAAAAATCCATTCGTGGTTCTCAAAATGTGGCCCTGGACCAGCAGCATCAACATCACCTGGAAACTTGTTAGTTTCCACGTTCTTGAGCCCCATTCAGATCTGCTGAATGAGAAACTCCAGAAACGGGGCCCAGCAACCTATATTTTAATAAGCCCCTCTGGTGATTCTGATGCTCTGTAGAAGTCTGAGAACCACTACACTAGATTGAGAACAAAAATAGCAACATAGCATGATGCTCTTATTTGCAAATTATTAGGGATCTGAAATCATTTTAACATGGCTTAGTATGGCTGAAATTTCAATACAATATCTGCAATTAAAAATCACAACTAGTGAACGCATGACGAAGACAGCATAGCTCTTTAACTTGTATCTGTAGGCTTGTTGTTTAATAAAGTTCATTTTTTCATCCTTAGTCTGAATAAATAAATGCCTTGGTCAATAATTTCCTACAACACTCAAGCAAATCAAACACTCTCATAAAATTTGAGCATATTTTTATTTACTAAAGACTCTAATCAAGATGGAAGCTCTTACAAGTAGTCTTGGTAGTAGAAATGTAAATTAAACTCAGTTCATTAGTTTGTAACAAAATTCTTTCTCCTTTGACTTTTATTTATTTATTTATTTTTTGAAACACTGTCTCACTCTATCATCCAGGCTAGAGTGCAGTGGCACTGTCTCAGCTCACAGCAACCTCCATCTCCCGGATTCAAATGATTCTTCTGCCTCAGCCTCCAGAGTAGCTGGGATTACAGGCACATGCCACCACACCTGGCTAATTTTTGTATTTTTAGTAGAGATGGGGTTTCACCACGTTGGTCAGGCTGGTCTCGAACTCCTGACCTAGGTGATCTGCCTGCCTCGGCCTCCTAAAGTGTTAGGATTACAGGCATGAGCCACCGTGCCCGGCTCTTGTTTGACTTTTAATGGTATTTAAGCCTGGCTATTATGTTAATACCATTCCTTATAAAACTTATAATGTACTTTAATAATATAGATTATAAAAATCACGATTTAATAGGGTAGGGTGAGAACAACATAGACTTTCAGGAAAAATAGAGGTTGGCTTTTTTTATATACAATTATAGAAAAGAAATTTTATTTACCATCAGCTACACATGTATCAATAAGAACGTAAACATCTCCTAAGAACCAGTCAACCATTTTTTTCTTTCATAAATACCATGGCTTTTAGATATTATGTAAAAATGAAATTTTATTGCATGCATTACCCCAGTGTTTACTTCGCATCATGTTTAGGTGTGAGGGTTAGTGCCCCTGGGTGGGAGGACTCAGAACACTTGGCTCTAGAATGCTGCCAGTCTCCACTACACTTCTGGGTCGCTGGAAATGATGGCCAGATAGTTTGGAGGAAGCACTGTATAAATCTTTTCAGAGTAAGTTGGATTTTCCCAAAAGTTCCTCATCTACAATTATCAATATTAAATGCAATCTTCCTACCACAAACCATAGTTTGTGAAGTTAAAAATAAATGCAGACCAGAGCACTCTCTCCTTTATTCTCACTCACCCTCCTTGTTCTTGGAACATCTAGAACCAATATCAGGGCTTCCTTCCATTTTCCAATCCCCTCAGCACCCAGTAGCATCCACCTGAGGAGAGAAAGCCCAGCCGCACCCTCCAGCCTGACTATAATTTTGTCTCCAGGCAACTGCAGTAGGATGTCTACTCTTCTCTATTCCCCCCTATTTTAAGTGTTGCTCCACACAGCTTGACATGACACTTCTTGCCTAAGAGAAAGTTCTGTTTTTCCCCAAATGAAAACTGAAATCGACAGAATAACATTTGCAGCCTTAGGGAGCCTACTGATGAGAAAACTGCTGATCTAGGATTTAACATGTAAATCTTGGAGGTGTGGGATTGAGAAAAAGGGAGTGAGCTGCTAAATTTATGAGAATACCACAGATCATGAATCACGTAGGTATAAAAGTTAACATATCTAAATATTTTTAAATAATCCTTTATAATAGTATTTTATAATTACAGCGGGACCCTCTGGTGTGTGAATTATTATGGTGTATTCATGTTTAGTTGCATTGACTGCACTCGGCTTTTAGCCATGTGCCTAGCAACACACTGGGCATGAATTAATGTGCAATAATTCATGGCCTGTTGTGCCTTATTAAATATAGCATTGATTCAATTTTAGAACTGCAACATAATGACTCAAATATTTTTCAGAATGCTAAGTGCCCCATACGATTTTCATTTGAGAGCCTGTTTTCACATTTGCAACCCTCAGTTGCATAGTAATATTTTTCTACTGCAGAGCAAAGAAAAATGCAATTGCCCACCAAAAATTAAAATCAAATGCCAAGAGGAATTACCTCCTGAATCACTCTATTTTTTCCCAATAAATCTGAGTCTCCAAAAAAAAGTCTACTTTAAATGGAGGGAGAGAAGGTTTGGGGGTTTCTATTTAGGCCATTTGAAAATTATTTTTTAAAAACTTTCAATGTCTTTGTTCTCCATTATGCTGGGAATCAGAGCAAAATAATTACAGATCATGTTTAGAGGGGAAAATGCCTGGTGGCAAGTCAGGAGAGCGGTGGTTTAATTCTGATTCTGCTAATCTATTCTACAATTGCCAGTGGTCACATAATCACTCCGTGCCTCGGTTTCTCCATCTATAAAATAGGTTTAATAGTATCTCATTTTCTTTTTAAGGAGTTGTGAGAATCAAACTACATAAATCTGTGAAGATGCTATGTAAGTGTAAATTCGTATAGGCAGTGTGCCTAGCCCCATGGTAAGTACACTTTCAGCTAAAGTGCTTTCATATCCACTATCTCATTGAAAATTCCCAACAATATTGTGGGTAGACAGGGACTATTTTCCCATTTCACAGCTGGCTTTGGCCACAGGATGCTCTTCCTCTCAGTGGAAGACACACATGAAGCAGTGAATGATCTACACAGAATAAACCATGATTTGCAGTGTCACAGTTAGAGTGCCCTCATAACCACTGGAGGAAGAAGCAGAGGCAAAATGACACAAAGTAAAAATCCAAATTCCAGTTGACTGACTTTCAGCCAGACTGAAGACTATCTTTTTTTGAAAAGGTTGAGCAATTGCCTTGTAAATTCTGCTTGAGCCAGTGAGAAGCCTGGCTTATAAACCAAATCACTGTTTTATAAATGATAGTATTCAGTCAGTCCAAATCTCAGACTGCAATACTTTTCCAATGGATATCCCTCCAAGTCTTCATGTTCACTATGTACTTTTTAAATGACTTTTGATTTACTTTAGACCTATTAGAAGATCTAGATTTTATTAATTGAAAGGGGTTATGAGACTTTTCTTTCGTTATTAGTTAGCTACCATGCCCTACCTCTTCCAGAATTCTAATGTTCTGCAAGAATAAGTTGTAAAAAACCTGCGAAAAAGCAGTGTCTCTCATCTAGCTCATGCTTTTGACCCTGCCATTTCGAGCATAAAATCACCTCTGGCACCAATACTGCAATTAAAAATCTTGGCCTGGGACAATTTAATTATATTTTTTGTAATATCAGAAAAAATAGTTTGGGATCACAACTCTGACCAGCCTTCCTGGGATAGAATATGTTATAAACTAGGGATCAGTGTATCTCAGTGTATTCACTCCAAATATACAGAGGTGGGAGCATACTAACAGAGTTCCTCTAGAGTAAGTCAGACCCAGGATGTAACTGCACCTTCATCATTACTATTAAATGGCCTTGGAAAAGGGACCTCATCTCTCTAAGTATGTTCTTCAATTGTGAACAGGACTGATAAAAGTTTCTACCTCATATAGCATGAGGAATCAATGAAACACTCCATTATAAGCCACTGAGGACAGAGCCTAACATATAGTAAGCATTCAAACATGCTAACTAATATTAAGTTAGAGAAACAACTGGGGTCCAGATTTTACATGAGATACTAGTCCAGTGCTATTTATTATGGGCCAAAAATATCACCTTTGCTCTCATGTTATAGGTCCATCATTACAGGATATTATCAAATATATGAATACTCTTAGCATACTCCTATTACTACACATAATCCTCAATGCACTCAGTATGTTCCTATGTTACAGTTCACATTCCGCCTTATACCAGACAGGGACTGCATATGCTGCGCAACGACTAGGACAGTGCTATGCATCTATCAAGCTGGAGTCCAGTAAGGGTCAGTTGAATCATATGGAAGACAGCTGGTCTGGGTGAGGTATTTGCTGTTAAGAGTTTTGTTTGGGATTCCCATAGAGTAAGGCATCCATCAGCCAGTGCTTGCTCAGCATATTGAAGTAGATGCTTTTAGATGATGCAGTTATTGCTTTCTGAATATCCCCAGAGGCTTAAGTAAAGCCATGTATGAACATAAACATGGGGAATGTTAGATGGACTGGCCCATTTCAACCCTAAGTAAACAGTGACTGTCATTTGAGGTCAGGCTTTTTAGAATTCCAAAAGATTCTTCTGCACACTGGAAGACAAAGGGTTAGATGCTCCACGATTCTGAAACACCAATGACTTTTTCACTCTTCAACACAAAATGAAAGCCCATTTAGACTTTCTTTTGCAATTATCACCTATTTGAATTCTGGTAACACTTATTTAGTTAGCAATATAGCTCATTTTCCTGTTTTAAAAAAGTAAATAGCAGAGTGTTTTTTTTCCTTTTATGCATTCATGAGGAAGCCACAATTTTGATATTTAACATGACAATAGAGCCTTGTTTAGCTGCAGCTAGTCTTCTGAGGCCTCATATTCTCATCTCCACAATCTGACTGAGAAGAGAATAAGAGAAGGTAGGCAGACCTCTTGGCATCAGAAATGAAGAAGCAGGCCTTGCTTCGAAGATCTCAAGTAGGTGGACCATATCCACCCCGGTCAGTCATAGTGAGAGAATGACTCAATAAATGGCAATAGAATAATGGGGTAGACAACTGTAGGAGGGATGATGACAATTCCTCTTGTTTCTCCTTTATATGGAACTTGCTGCTATTCTTTCTACCTTCTTTTTTATCAACCTTATCAAGCTACTGGTTTGATAACTACATCAAAATATAACTGCACAGATATTTTTTGTGGCCCATGCTTAATAGGTTTTCAGGAAAAAGAGCAAGATGGACCAAGCTGTCAGTACTATACCTGTCTCAGAGAAACCTTTACACATGTAACACAGAAGTTCAGCTGTCACCACTCTGCCTCCTTGGAGAAGTCTGTAGGTGTTCAAAGCCCTGGAGCATATATTAGGCAGAGCAGCTGGTCGAATTGCTAAAACACCTTGACAGGTGTGGATAGACTTTGCTGCTTCCCCCATAATATGTTTATACACAAACACAAACACATACACACAAATGTATACACACACACATATATACATGTACACGCAAGCATGTACATATTTTCACATATACACACAAACATACACACACATACACAAAACATGTACACATATATACACATATACACACAAACATGCATGCACACACACACTGCACTCACCCAGTCACAGATATTTATTCATTGAAAAAATTTTCTGGTCTTCTCTGCTGTCAAATCTCACAGGTTTTTGTTCCACCTCCACCGCAGCTGTCACCATTCTCTGGACCTTCAACTGGACTTCCTAGTCAATACCGTTTCATGCTGCTTCTTTTGGAGGTTGTCCCGTGGAGTTACCAGAGGCAACGGGACATGATTATGCAAGTGGGCTCTGGAGCCAGGCAGCTAGATCTGAATCCTGCTTCAATCACTTACAACCTATTTATTTTAGAATGAGTTTTTAATCTTTCAACTTGACACTTTCCCCACTTAGGATAACAGTAATAGTACCTATGTTATATGTTATTATAAATATTAAATAAATACATGCTGTGTATCTAAAAAGTGCTTGGCACATAGTAAGTCCTCAATAAATGTTAGCTCCTAACAATGTTCTATCCTCCACCATCCCCATATTCTACAAGATATGACTCTGTTCTTGATTTTTTACTAATCTTGTTTTAAAACTCTAAATATCAGATTTCTTTCCTTTGTATGATTTATTTCTAAGAAGACCCTCCCTTTTTTCCAATGTTCAAGGTCCTTAAGTTGCTTAGGCTTCTTATAATGGAACTGGAGACAGAGAGGGAAACATACAAAACTGCCCTGAATGCTAGATTTTCTGAGATAAATCAGAATTACAATTTTGAGAATTCAGTAGTGTCTGGTACATAATACACTCTCCATATCTAACATGTCTAAAATGTGAAACAAACACATTTTCTTGCTTTTCTCATTCAACATGAGGTGACCAATCCCAGAAGGGGAAAAATATTCTCTTCCTTCTATCTCTAGCCTGTTTCTCCACTCTGACTCTCAAAGAATATTCTAAGCAGTCAAATATGAGCGCCTTCTGTCTCCAATTAGGCACAGGAAGGTAATATCATGCCTTAAAACCCTTACATGCTTCACAGACCATAGAGATTCATTCATTCATTCAGTTGCAGACAGAGACGGTCTCCTCCTACTTCTTAGGATACTTTCTTCCCCAAGCTCCTAACCACCAAACTCTCCAACTATTTTTCCTACCTCCAGACACTCTTTTTCAACCTCTTTTTTTGGATCTTTGTCTGCTATTCAACCCTAAAGGATGGTGTGCCCAAGAGCTCAGTCCTTGGCACTCTTCTCTTCATATCCCTGTATTCTTCCAATATGATCACCTCTTATAGCAGGGCTCCCAAGTCGGTCTACACCTCCAGGATAGGCCTCTCCCTTGAGTTCTGGACATGTATATTCAATCACCCTCTCACTCTCTTCATTTAGATATCTAACACACATTTCAAGTCAACACATCCAAAACAGAAATCTTGATTTCCTACTCCAACCTGCTCCTCCCCCACGGTTTTCACCTCTGTAATTGGCAACACTGTTCTCTGAGTTGCTTGGACCCAAAACTTCGGTCTCATTGCCTATTTCTGTCTCACACATACTCCATATCCACATCAATCAGAAAGTTCTGTTAGCTCCATCTTTAATATATGTCCCAAATCCTAACTCTCCTCCCTGCCTCTTCTACCAACCAAGTCCAAGCCATCATCATAATGATAGGGACAAGAGGGAGAGAAATTCTAGGCAGGAAAGGGTGCATACCTGGTGAAGCCCCACCCTCAAGCCAAAAAACCTGAGACCACAGTCTAAATTGAGCACTTACATTCCTGTTTTCCTGCTCGAATGTTGCCTTTTCCAAAACCATCCATGGCCCACTCTGCCCCCTATCCTATGCCTATAAAGACCCTAGGCTCAGCTGGCAGAGAGGAGAAGCAGCTGGATGTTGGACACTATGGCTGGACATTGGAGAGAAGTGGCCTGACTTCAGAGGGACAGCTTGATGGTGTAACTTCAGAAAAGAATTTGGCCAGAGATAGCCAGACTTCAGGGGAAGATTACCTTCCTGCCCTGTCCCCTTTTCAGCTCCCCTTCCCACTGAGAGCCATTTCCATCAGCCCACATTTACTATCCTTCAATTCATTCATGTGATCTCATTTTTCCTGGATTCAGGACAAGAGCTCAGGAGCTAGAAGTGTGGATGCAAAAGGCAATCACACTGACCCTCTGCCCTTGCTGGTGAATGGCAGCCACTTCACATGAAAAGGCAGAGGATCCACTGAGCTGTTAACACTTAAGCCATCCGTGGATGGCAGAGCTAACAGAGCACTGTAACGCTCCCTCTAGGGTTTCAGGGGTCCTGAGCACCACGCCCCCAGATGCTGCTGTGGGACCCACACAAATTTGCTCCTGCCAGTGCCCAAAAGTGCTCACCCTGGCTCCTGCACCTGCTTACCTGTGTACTCCCTCCCATGAGGGGTGGAATGCAGTGGGTCTGAGTGAGTGGAGTTCTCCCCTGCCAGCACCAAAGCAACCAGCTGGTTCCAGCATTCATGCACTCCAATTCCCACCTTGTTCACTCTCACACTCTCTTCCGCAAGGAGTTGAAAGCTGCAGACTGGGTAAACGAGGCACCCCTGTTGTGAGTCCCGCAAAGGGTTCAGGGAAATATCCTGCTTTAATATCACACTAAACTGTAGCAATGCCTTCCTAACTGGCCTCTGCTTCCACTTATCCCTCCTCTTCCACCCTGATAGTCAATGTAATGCAGCCAGCAAAGTGATACTTTTAAAACAAAATTAGATCAGGTCACATCCCTATTAAAACACCTCACCTTTATCTCATACTCCTGCCCACTCTCCAACCACACTGGTCCTCTTGCCAAGCTCACGCCCACCTGAGGTCATTGTTGTCTGCATTCAAACCTTTTCAGGTATATATCCTTTCTCCTCAGTGAGTTTCTTTTTTTTTTTTTTTTTTTTTTTTTTTTTTTTTTTTTTTTTTTTTTTTTTTTTTTTTTTTATT